>NC_142015.1:1006250-1172500 GCF_049901735.1 Notechis scutatus | reverse complement strand
AGTCCCTCGAGATAAGCACCCACCTTTTCTTCCCTGTGAAGTGCTGCCAATAACAGAAGTATCAAGTGAACTAGAAAGAAAACCAACCGAAGTACAAAGAGCTTCAAGAATGAACCTGAACTGAACGAACGACTTTGCTTCCTGCAAAGGTTTCGTCACCTTTGCCTGTCCTTTATACCTTATGGGAGGGCAATCACCTCCAAGCCTTACTCCCGAGTCACCCCTTTTGTCTCATCTGCTCTTGCCTTCTAGCAGCTCTGTGCATACGCACAATGAGAACAGGCTCCCCTTGTTCCTCTGCCTCTCTGCTCCCAGACTCCGGAGGCTCCGGAGTCAGCACAAAATTCCCAGATGGTCCTGGCCCCATCTCTTTATCGGACGCAGGACCCTCACCCGAGTCCTCTCCAGACTTCCGGACTGGTCCTTGTTCTTCCCCACTGTCCAATTCCGCTGCCGGCTGCATCGGCTGCCAGCGAACCACAACAGCTTGTCAGAAGGTCGCAAAAGGGGATCGTGTGACCCGGGATGCTGCATCCGTCATAAATATGAGGCAATTGCCAGGCATCCAAATATGGGGACTGTGGGGAGGCTACAACAGTCATGTGTGAAAAATGACCATAAGCCACTTTTTTCAGTGCTGTTATAACTTTGAACAATCACTAAACAAACTTTTGTAAGTCAACCGGACTGTCTGCAGGCATTTTGTGAGCGGTGTTTCTCTCTGTATTTGCAAAGTTATGCTGCCTTCAACTGTTGCTAAACCCCAGGCAGTTTTTCCTCCAGGGGAGAGCAAATCCTTGACACGCAGGAGAATTTGGCTTTCATTGTAGAGCCTCTCCAGATCAGATTCAGGGAGGTTTTTCCTCTGGAATTCTTCCCCTTAACATCTGCGGAGTTTGGATCAGTGACGCTAAGTCAGAAGGAAGCTTCCTACATCACCAGGATGGAGAACTTTGCGTTCTCCCAATGTCACATCCCTGAAATTCCCAGTTTGCCTCCCCGTTAGATAAGGAAGTTGCATTTTGGCAATGTCTGGAAGACCATTTCATTAGATCATAGAACAAAAGATAAAAATACAGAAGCAACTAAGAGGACCCAGTGGGGAGGAGAAGTGGAAAGGAAAGCAAGGAGGGGAGGAAGTGTTGACTTCCATCTCTCTCTGTTGTAGTAGAATAAAGCAACACCAAACCTCAACTTTTTAGAATAGAATAAATAAAACAGAATTCTTTATTGGCCAAGTGTGATTGGACACCACAAGGAATTTGTTTTGGTGCAAATGCTTCCAAGTTACATACGTCAAGAATCATAGGTATAACACTTAGAAGTAGTCATAAGGTACTATAAATCATACTAGGAAACATATATAAAGGAAACGTATAAAACATATAAATCATATTAGGAAACATATTAATAAGCTAGAGCCTATCAAATCATACTAGTAAACAGTCAATAAAACAGTCAATAAAAATAATTTCCTCCCCTCCCATGATAATATAAAGTAGCCATTTCATTAACAATAAATCAATCTAATCAATAAAACTCAAAATCAAGGTTTCGTTCTTTTCCATCTCAAATGCAAAGTCCAGAAGCGGTTTCCAAGTAGCAGCGAAAGTAGTTATTATATTCTTTTCTTTGAGTAACATGGTCCATTTAGCCATCTCTGCCAACTCCACCGACTTCTGTAGCTTTTCGACCACGGTGGGAATCGAAGTGTCCTTCCACTTTGGAAGACCATTGGTTCTTCACCCACCGTATTACTTTAGAGGAGATTTAACAGGCCAAACAAAGAAACAAACTGTAGAGCTTCTTCGTATCTGCAGCCCACTACGACGAAAGAAACATAATTGCTTTCCAACACCAGTTGTATTGGTATGGACTTTGATGTTCATTTACAAAGCAGGGATAGAAGTTACTTTCCTGATCCCTCCAGGTGCAAATGGTTTTACTCTAATCCAGGGGTCCCCAAACTTGGCAACTTTAAGACTTGTGGACTTCAGCTCCCAGAATTCTCCAGCCAGCAAAGCTGGCTGGAGAATTCTGGAAGTTGAAGTTCACAAGTCTTAAAGTTGCCAAGTTTGGAGACTGCTCTAATCTATTTTCTGGATCAGGAACTCTCTTCTCTCCTCCCTCCCTTCTTCCCCTATAATTTCTTCTAACCGAACATACAAATGTGCTTAGGGCACCAGGTATTGTGCGAAGAGAAAAATATTCTGAGCTTTTAGACTTGCATTCCCTCTACAGCTGTTCCTAATAGATTCCAGAAGTATTTCCTCTCACTTTGTCTCGCTGGCTGTATTTCTGATCGCTTCAATTGCCAGCAGCAACTCACTAGATTTCGTGCTCAGAAAACTCAGTCTAGAACCCATGAACCAGGTTCGGTTGATTTCTGACCGTCTTCACGGAGGAAACAGACTCACCTGGTAGCATTTCACAAGAGGACGATTGGGGAGATTTTTTTTTATAAAGAAAAGTGGCTGGATGGCAAACATTACTTAGCCCGAAAGCGAAAACCTATACTTCCCTCTGCAGGTGGGGAGAAAATGGCTACACCTGGTCCTTGATTCATCCTTGTCTGTTTTGGCAGGGTATCAAAGGGCTTCTCTGCCAAAAAGGTACCAGGTGTATCAATATTTGGGGGGGGGGCAAAGATGGACTGAAATCCTAAAGAATCATAAAGAACAGCAGCTTTTGTAAACAGCTGGAAGAGTGTTGAATAGGTAGACTCTGCAGGCATCGTCAGAGAACAGTGTGAGTGTATGATAGTGGTGTCTCCAATTGTGGTTTTCTTTGTGCAGATTCTTTGGGTCAGCACCAGTTCTTGCCTCTGTGAGAGTCACCCCTAAAACTCCCTTTTGTAAATTAAAAGCCAGTTATTTTAACAACAACAACAACAACAACAACAGCAACAACAATAATCATGGTGGGACATAAATGAGATAAAGAATTGCAAGATTATCATTGGCAAATTACATCAGGTGTCTTTTGATTCTAAGTGTGTAGATCAAAACAGATGCAGGTGGGGCCAGCAATGCCCAGGATGGAGGAGCATAAGACTGAACCAGGAAGTTTAGAGGCACTGAAACAAACCCCACCTTAATGTGTGTCTGTGTGTCATGCCCCCAGGGAAGCATATGAGCCTTGGTGGCGCAGTGGTTAGAGTGCAATAATGCAGGCTGCTGGCTGCTGGCTGCAGTTCGGCAGTTCACCAGGCTCGAGGTTGACTCAGCCTTCCGTCCTTCTGAGGTCGGTAAAACGAGGAGCCAGATTGTTGGGGGCAAGAGGCTGACTCTTAGAGAAGGCTGTAAAAAACTCTGTGAAGCGGGATATAAGTCTAAGGACTACTGCTATTATAGTGCAAAGCTGTGGTACTATTTTTATGTTTCAGGCAAAAGGTGCTACCATTGCTACGGAGCTAGGACACATTGCACCTAGGGCCAGCCCCACTGGCAGCTCCCACCTGCATCCATGGGGGCCCTTTGATTATGCCAATGACCCAGAAAGCATCCTTGTGTCCCTTGAGTTCTATGTAGGGGATTCAATTGTGCCGCTGTGCCATTATTCTGATGTCATTGCACAGGAGGCCTTCAAACTTTTTGACAGCTTTAAGACTTGTGGACTTCAACTCCCAGAGTTCCTCCTCCGGTCATGTTAGCTCAGGAATTCTGGGCGTTGAAGTCCACAAGTCTTAAACTTGCCCAGTTTGAAGACCCTTGTCATTGTGGGTTATCTCTGACTTCTTAGGTCCTCCCTAGCAAAGAGGTATGCGCATGTGTGAGTTATTTCAGCTCTGCCAAGTGTCAGAAAATAGCCATGGGTGCCTCCATTCCTTTCTGCAGAATCCAAGTAGGACTTTAGAACTCTTTACCCATCTCCCGTTCTTTTTCTTGGAAAGAATCGGCTGGGATGAGATTGTGGGGATGCGTGGGCCACATAAATAAAATTAGCTGGCTACTCTGGAGGATCGCAACAGAAGTCTTCATGCTGTGACTCACTCAAAGGTCACTGACTCCAAGCCAGGGATGCCTCTTTCTGGATGTTTACATCCTGTTTTTTTTAAGAAAAAGTTCCAAATTCATTTTTTTAAGCTGCGGTGATTTATATCTTTCAGACTGGATTTCATTGGGCTCAGCCTTAAAGATTTGCACCAGATTTAATTTTGTGAGAGAACATAACATAAATAGGAATTAAACCTGATTTGAGAGTCACATCTCGACACATCTAAGGAACCTAGAGAGAATCTAGAATGCTTGTTAGTTGCTTAACTTTGATCCTTACAATGGCATTTCTTCCCTCCGTGGCTGGCTCCCCTCCCAGCAGTTCCTGTTTCACCCTGGCTAATTTTTTCCGTTTCTTCATTCTCCTTTTAAGGATATTCCCGAATATGAGGCCTTACATAATCATGTTTCCCCCCAAAATAAGACCGGGTCTTATATTAATTTTTCCTCCAAAAGATGCATTAGGTCTTATATTTGGGGAAAATGTGGTACTAAATGCATCCGGCTGGCTGGCGATCTTAACTGGGGCTTATTTTGGAGGGGTAAGGTTTATATTACGAGCATCCTGAAAAAAATCACGCTAGGGCTTATTTCCTGGCTGGGTCTTGTTTTTGGGGAAACATAGTTAGAAAAATCTGTTACTTTTCTCCCATATTCAACCTTTTGTGGAGACTTATAAAAATATATATTATTTCACCTGCATCTTCTGCACACAAGTCTTGAAGGCTGGGGATGGGAATTGTTGCCAGAGTACAGTCCTTGACTCACAACAACTCATTTAGTGACCATTTGGCATTACAATGGCACTGAAAAAAGAGGACTCGGGATCATTTTTCACACTGATGACCGTTGCAGCACCCCCAGGGTCACATGATAAAAATCCCAGGGTCACATGATCCTCTTTTGTGACTTTCTGACCAGCAACAAAACCAGATTGACAACTGTGTTACTAACTTAACAACTGCAATGATTCACCTAACAATGGTAGCAAGAAAGATTGTAAAAATGGGACCTCTCCTTCCATTCTCCAGGTCTTTTGACTTTTCGCCTCCTTTAACCGGAGTCCTTATTGGTTTAGGCCAGGGTCTCCAACCTTGGCAACTTAGCCTGGAGCCTGGAGGACTTCAACTCCCAGCTGGCTGGGGAATTCTGGGAGTTGAAGTCCTCCAGGCTTAAAGTTGCCAAGGTTGGAGACCCCTGGTTTAGGCGTTAAGCTATCCCAGCCTATTTACAAAATTACAAAATAACGAAATCGACGGTAGATAAAGAGAATCAATACAAAATGTGTTATCGGTGGTATCTGGCCCCTTTGAGATGAGCCAATATGTATCCAAATTGAATTCCACTTTGTTGGAAATGAAAACAAACCAGGGGTACCTTCTTCCACGCTTGGTGGCTTTGCCCGAAGAGTAAAAAGTATCGGGCAAAAATACGAACATGGATAAGAGAAATTACGAACATTCAATTAGAATTTAAGGCAGAAATCTTTTTATTGGGAATAATAAAAGGTGAATATGCAAAAGAAATAAAATATTTAATTTTACATATAATTACTGCGGCAAGGATATCGCTTGCACAATGTTGGAAGAGTGATCGGATGCCAATAGAAAACTTAATAATCCGAAAAGTCTACGATTGCACTGAATGGACAAACTTACCCTAAGATTAAAAGAAAAGGAAGACTCAAAATATTATACAGTCTGGGAAAAGTGGTATAACTGGATCAATAATAGAAACCAGCGAGTAAATAGATAAGGAAGGAAGAATATAAAGAGGTTATAGTAGGAGTACTGACCAGATATATGAAATAAGTATTAGAATATTGTTTGATAAGAAAGCACCGTTTTAACTAATTTGTAATGTATACGTTTTTGCTTTTATTTCATTTTTAATGAAATGCTTTGTATTTTGTATATATCTTTTTAACATTTAATAAAGTTTTTCTAAGAAAGGAAGGAAGGAAGGAAGGAAGGAAGGAAGGAAGGAAGGAAGGAAGGAAGAAAGAAAGAAAGAAAGAAAGAAAGAAAGAAAGAAAGAAAAAGAAAGAAAGAAAGAAAGAAAGAAAGAAAGAAAGAAAGAAAGAAAGAAAGAAAAGATGCCTCAGCCTTGAGCGACACTGGGAGTTCTTCATCTGGATGCACACAAGGCTGTCAAACCATGTTATTCTTTCTTGTGCCTTCTAGATTCTGAAGAAATCTTGCATTGAAATCCTTGCTGCAAAACCTTCCAGTATTTGTGCAGGCGGTGAGTTTACCACGGAATATTTTCAGCTTTTCTTGCTTTGGGGAATGGCGTCTCTTATTTTTTGATCCCAGAAGGAAGGGAGTCAGCTGTCTTCTGGCACTCTGGGGGAATTTTTCCTTGGCTCAAAAATGCCAGAAAATTCCATCTGTTGGTTGTCTGCTTGCATAAAAAGAAAAAAAATCTTGATTTGATCTATTTTTAGGGTTGGTTTTCATTGAGGGCGGATGGGCTCTGACATCTCAAACTTCATTTATCAGATATCAGGCGGCCAATTGATGGAGGTTTGCACTTTCCCTACTTTGGCTCCATCCCAAATCTCCCATCTTCTGTTGCCTTTGCTAACGTTTGAAACAAAAGAGAGAGAGAAATGCAAATCTCACCATCCTCCATCTTGGCTTTGTCCCTTTTCAAACTTTAGCTTCCTTGCCGGCAGGTATATCAGGATTGGGCAGGGGAGCACCGATTCCACATCCAAAGGATTGGGAGCAAGAGGGATAAACTGGATTCAGGAATCTTGCTTGGGATGTATAAGACTGTGTCCGGTCTCTTCTTGAAAACCTCCATGCTAAAGCACCCACCACTTCCGGAAGCACTTCCACTGATTAATTGTTCTTCCTGTCAGGAAATCTCATATCCTTATGAGAAGTGGAACAAGCTACTCAACACTCTGAGGAGTTGCACATTTGCAATGGAGGCAAACTTCTCTGTTTTCTAGATAGGCTTCCGATGTAGGAGCAGGAGCGAGCTTGAAAGTAAGACGACTACTGGATTGAATTTTATTTCAAAGCGGACCTCCTAGGAACAAAGAGATACAGGGACAAATCAATGTTAGACTCACCCAGTGGTGGGATTCAACCGGTGTAACAACCGGTTTGGCGAGTGTGCGCTTTGCACGCGCACACAGCGTTTTAAAAGCAGCCGTTTTCAGCTAAAACTGACCTTCTGCTGCAGCCCTGGTGAGTAAAACAGCAATTCGCTGTGCCACACAAATAAGCTGGGCTTCCAAACAAGGAAATAAACAAGGACAGACTAGGGCAGGGGTCAGTGGGTGAGGCCAACTAATAGCCGGAACTACCGGTTCACTCGAACCGGTCCGAACCAGCTGAATTTCACCCCTGGACTCACCATTGAAGATAGAGGTCTCCAAACTTGGCCACTTGAAGACTTGTGGACTTCAACTCCCAGAATCTTGTGGACCTCAACTCCCAGAAGCAGAGCTGGCTGGAGAATTCTGGGAGTTGAAATCCACAAGTCTTAAAGTGGCCAAGTTTGGGGACCCCTGATTGAAAAGATCTTCTAGCCATCTCAGCATTTCAGGCTTATTCCAGCTTCTCCTGCAAAAAAAACAAAACCCTGGACTTATTTTCTCTTTTTCCTACATTCTGATCTTATCTTTCTGGCATAGATTCACTGGGGGGGGAGAACTTCCTTTATTCTGGAGAGGGTTGTCCTCCCTGGGCAGCAGCTGGCAAACAGGCCTTGGCATCCACCCCAGTCGGCTGGCTTTTGCCCCTTCAGGGTCCCCTGTTGGCTTCTTTAAACATCTAACATCTCACTGGGGAGAAGCGGGAGAGCCATGAGGCTCTGCAGAATCACAGAGTTATTCAGAGTTCATGGGCTCCGCCAAATGTTTACTAATGATTTTGGATATAAATGGGAGTGAGTTTGCATGTTAGATGAGAAACACACTTCAGTTCATTCCCCAGGCTTTTTAAAGTCTGCAGACACAGCTATGTGATGAAGAATGCTGACCCACCCATTTTACGTTCTACCAATGGATAAGCTGCCTTTGTTCAGTCCATGCTGGTTTTTTATTTTTGTTAGTGTGTTCAGTCTGGTCCATCCAATTTTAGCCTAGATCTAAACTTCTAAATCTAAAATAAAACTGCATTAAAATTCATAATTTAACACTTTCTCCAATGTTTTGGCACCCAGCGTTTGACTCCAGAACTGCATTACAAAATATTAAAAAGCATGATTCATAGGATCGCTCATATGGAGGGAGTTTTATGCCACAAACTAGAATTGACTTCTGTTTATTAAAACATGTTCTCATCCAAGGTTTGGCCAGTGCAGGGGTGGGATTCTACCAGTTCGCACCTATTCGCTCGAACCGGTTGTTAACCTTCTAAGCAGTTCGGAGAACCGGTTGTTAGAAGAAATTACTGGTCTAATCCTGTAAGGAAGGCAGGAAGGAAACATTCTGGTGTTGCTTACAGAAACTGCCTCTCCGTTAACCCTTATTACATTCTTGGCAGGACTAGACTTCCTGTCTCAGGAACTTCTCTGGAGTTAGTTTTCCCTCCTTTGCTGGTACTTTGCTTGTGTGGAGTGACCATTCAAAGTTACAATGGCACTGAAAAAAGTGACTTATGGCCGTTTTTCACACTTACAACTGTTGCAGCATCCCCACAGTCATGAGAGGCCAGGAGAGGAGGTGGGTGCCTCGATGTGAGTGATGTTGAGTTGGCCACACCCAGTCAATAACATGACCACCAAGCCATACCCACCTCCTAAGCCACGCCCACAGAACTGGTTGTTAAAAATTTGAATCCCACCCCTGGGCCAATGTCCCAATGAACGAAGCTATGAATTCAGTTGTTCTCAGTTTTTATTTTATCTTCAGATGTTTTAATGGCCTTTCAGATATTTCCTGGTTTGGCAGGAGGGACCTGGATGAAAACTAGCTGATACTTTCAGTATAGAACTGAGTAGATATCTTGGATGAATAGAAATCTTAAAGCCCCCACTGTCAGGGTTCCAAGTAATACGCCCATAGCAAACAGAACTCCGAGGCAAGTAGGTTCCTCAAAGAACAGGTTTATTGGATATATCATATTGGCCTAGACTGGTGAAAACCAACACTAAAGGTTCCCATGGTTTTCACCTAATTAAAAGTAAAAGTTTTTCCCAATTCCCCAAATAATCAGTCACATTGTCTAATGTCCTCTCTTCAGCCCCCTGTGGGAATGTCCTTGGTTCCCAGGGGAAAGTATTTTGTTTTGGCTACAAAACTCCAGCTATCTCTATTCCCACCCTCCCTATTCCTCGGCACCATTGTGGCAACGCTGAAACCTCCAAGATAGCCCTGGTCAGGCCAGCTTCAGGGTTGACACTTACTTACTAAAAACATGCCAAAAGAGTAGATGAAGGCTGTTGTTGTCCCCTCAAGAACCCAGAACAAGTAGAAGCGGCGATATTTTGGAAGCTCCAGTGCATATGCAGAGTTTTGATCTTAGGTTCTCCGCAGGACCATGTTTGATAGTGAAATCAGGTCTCCACAACCACATAGAAAACTCTACAGTGGAGGAAAATAGCGGTCAGGCTGTTGCAACTTGGGCTTCTCTGATTAAAAGAATCTGGGAAGCCACCTCCCCAAAATTCAGCCGACGGCATCTGTAGTGGGAGCCAGTAAAACAGTAAGGAAAACATCTGCCAAACAGGCAGAACATCTGGGGAAAGAAGTTCCGTCTCCAGCTGGTGGTTTCTGCTTGTGTGAACCCTGGGAGATGAAGTCAATCTTCAGAGGACGCCAAAAAAGGGAACGTGCCTTTAAATAATCAAGTCCCAATATATTTTTAAAGTATCAAAGAGTCCAGGCACCTCTGATCTATTTTGTTCCTTTGCTTGAATTTCAGGTCTTCTTCCCAGATGTGTAGATGCCAAAATTTTACAATTAAAAGCTAGAACAGGGGTGTCCAACCTTGGCAACTTTAAGACTTGTGGACTTCAACTCCCAGAATTCCTCAGCCAGCAAAGCTGGCTGAGGAATTCTGGGAGTTGAAGTCCACAAGTCTTAAAGTTGCCAAGGTTGGACACCCCTGAGCTAGAACATTGACCTGAGTTTATACAAAGCTGGCAATCCCTTTGCTGCTTTGTTGTTATCGTTGCTGTTGTTGTTGTTATTATGATGGTTGGGTGGGCAGTCAGCCATATCCACGATTAGGCTGGGTTTGGCATTTTTGTCCACCTACTGAGTCCTTCCCAGCGACTCGAGAATGCAGATGTTATAGTTGGATAGAGTTAAAAGTGCAGCACTGTTGCAAGACGTAAGCTGTTTCGAATGAAGCTGCCTTTTGCAATTGACTGATGATGATCTTGTCAACGCCAATGGTGTTCAAGTGGTGCTCCAGTTGTTTTGGGGATTGTACCCAAGGCACCTGTGGCCATGGCTTTCTTTTACCACAGTTGTTCTACTTCTATTTACAGGTCTTTGTATTTCCTGATTTCCTCCAGTTCTTTCTCTTCTCTTCTGCTATCTCCAGGTACTGCAACATTCACTTTCCTGACTTCTTTTTGTCTTTCTTATCAACAGTTCTTAAGGGTGGGGTGGTATGTGACAGGTGCTGACTGTGTGAATTCTAAAGACCCCCATCACTTTAGCTTCTTTATTTTCTATTACTTTATCTATGGTATTTAGCGGTCCCTCCAGTTCCTGCTTGCAGACAATTGGTACTTCTTGCAGGCATTCCAATGTACAATTTGTTGCTACTTTGTCATGCCGTTGTTTGTAGTCAGTCTGGGCGAGCAATCTTGCAATAGTTAAGCTACTATTATAATTATTTCAACTGCTGAGTTTAAGCGGAAAAGGTACCCTTTGTTGCATTTATAGATATATTGCTGGAGGTCAAAAAGGCAATTCTTTTAATTTACTGCAAATAATGTAAACAAAAAACTCTAGGCAAACTGTAGTTCACAGATCTCAGGTAATGTGCTGGAGGATTTGAACAAAGCACTAGATAGGCACTTTTTGAAATGATGTAATTAGTTTTCTTGCATATTGCAGTGGGTTGGACTAGGTTATCATGGTGGTCCTGTCAGGTGCAAATAACCAGGAGTGTTTGTTACGTTCAAAGCAAAAAAAAAAGTCTATTATTGCTACCTAGACACAATAATCTAGTCAACAGATGGTCAAAAGTAAATTGGCACTGGATTGAGATGAATGGAATTCATGGTAGGGGGCTGGACTTAGATCTCTTATGGCAAACTCATGACACATTTAACTCCACTTTCCAGCTCAGCTCGCTGTTCCCCTACAGGTCCTTTCCAACTCTGCATAATTGTAATTATGGACCTATACTCATGCAGCCAAATTTCAGTGTCAAAAATGCTGATTTTCAGTAGTACCAACTACATTTATTTCTCTCTCTTTCTTTTTCCTGCACTCATTTCCACCTTTATCCCAAAACAGGCTGGAAAGTTCCACCCCCTCCCATCTCCTCCCCATCCTCCCACCATGGCTCTGTGTCTGGAAAAACACCACAAAATACTTCCTGCTCCAGAAGATTTTCTTTGGGGAAACTATTAATCCCCTTCTAGAATGTCAAGGCAAAAATGGCCCTTCTGGGAAACATTTAATCCCTGGGTGATTGAATTTTGGAGATCCTACACTTGAGGCCTTTTTCACCTTCCTCTTGCTCAGATAAATATGGCAGGCTTTGGAGCTGGGCATGAGTGGGTTTTTTTCTCCACTGAATTTTGGGCTAGAGAAATTGGGTGGATGAGTTCTCTAAACTTTTTTCAGAAAAAAGAAATTATTTGACCGTTCCTCCTAGGTGGGACTTCCTCTTAGTGGTGCTCCTGGCCTGAACTGAAATGGCCTCACAAAGCAAATATGGGAAGAGTGGCAGAACATGGTTGGTGGAGCGAAAAGAGGGATTAACCCTACACAGTCACAAGCAAACATTCCCCCCCCGCCTTGAATTCTGTTGACCTTCATCTAACTCTAACCAGGAGCTCACCATGAGTTAAGAAGGTTCTTGTGCATAGGCTACAGCAATAAATCAGTTTAATCGAACCTTCTTCACCTGGTCTTCTGCATCTGACAGAAGTCCTCTTCAGAGGTCCTCCTTGGGACTCAGTTGGGAAGCCAGAGAGGCTGTAGACTCTAGAGATAAAGGTAAAGGTTTCCCTCCTTGCACATCCATCCTAGTCGTTTCCAGCTCTAGGGGCCGGTGCTCATTTCCATTACAAAGCCGAAGAGCCAGCACTGTCCGAAGACGTCTCCGTGATCATGTGGTCGGCAGGACTAAACGCCTTCGAAGGCGCACACAACGCTGTTCCCTTCCCACCAAAGGGGTCCCTATTTTCTTGCTTGCATTTTCTACATGCTTTCGAACTGCTTGGTTGGCAGAAGCTGGGACAAGGAACGGGAGCTCACTCCATGACGCGACGCTGGGGATTTGAACCGCCGAACCGCCGACCTTTCTGATCGACAAGCTCAGCATCTTAGCTCCTGAGCCACCGGGTCCCGTCTCTAGAGATAGGATGGTCCAATGAAAGAAAGTCACTGGAGAAAGGAGGATGAAGCAGACCCCTTGGTCTTGCTTCATTTCTGTGCACATGAAGGCAAGGATGTCACTAAACTTCCCATTGATCAAGATCCTGGTCCTTGGTTTCCGGTTTGCTAGCTTTCGGTGGAGGCAGGGATTTGCCACTGTGCGATCCCTGCTGCGTTCACCGCCAAGGTTCCCCCGATCCATTTGAATCTGGGGGATACAGCTGCCCTGTAGAGGCAGCGGAAGATAGGGGGGATCCGGCAAGGGGTTTGGGGGTGCCGCAAACCCCCTCCCCAGCCGGCTAAACTCCCTTTTCCCGAGGCGGAGGAACGGCGGTCAGCAATGGCCGCCACAAAGAAAGCTGCAGCCGGGTAAGCAGGAGCAGGAGGGAGAAAGCTGAAAGAAAAGTGAAAGTTGCTTCCAACTGGGACAAGACGGGAGAAAGTTATTTGGAACCTTGAAAGCTGTTAAGTATCTATTGTTCCTTGCGAGAGTTATAAGCTGCGAATACCCTAAAGGGAAAAGTTTTTTTTTTCTTTGTTCGACTCTCCTTCCTAAAGTGACACCGGAAAAAAAAATCCTTTTGGCTGTGAGTGGGAAGGGAGAGTGAAAAAAAATCTGAGCAAAATTTGAAAATAAGGAGAAGATTGCCTAGAATTGCAAAGAGTTTAAAACTTCCAAAAAATATATTTGAAAAGGATTTGTGATTACTTTAACCCCAGAAAGAGAAAGTCAAGAAGAAGAAGGTATCTAAAAGAAACAGTCTGTTTGGATTGTTTGGTGATTTTGGAACCTTTGGAAATTATTTCTGATTAAATTATCTGGGTGGTTGTTTGGAAAAACTTTTTCTCTACACAATGGCATCATCTATGGATGAATTGGAACTTATATATCAAAAATTTGAAAGAGAAAAACAAGGAGGTGAAGATGGACTTGGCACTATTTTCCAATACTTAGAAATGGCGGTTTATATTTATGTGAAGCAGAATGAGGATGATGGGGATAAAGAAGAAGGAGAAGCCATCTTTGATGAGAAAAGGACTTTGATTGGAGAAGGGAAAAAGCGGAGGTCTTTAAGATCTGGAAAAACAGCCCAAAAAGAGAAGAAAAAGGTGGAAAAGGGACATTATGTTAAGAAACAACAGAAAGGGGGAAAGCAGAATAAAAGGGAGGTGGGGAGACAAGGGGTTAAAGAGGACAAGGAGAAGAAGAAGCAAGGGAGAAAGGATGGTGGGGAGCAAGATATTAAGAAGCAAAAGTTTTTCAGAGATAATGGATAAGTCTTATTGTTAATGGGATTCTAGAAGGTACATAAGATTGCATTTTTATATCTGTATTTAGAAGTGATTATAGAAAATTAGAAATAATATGTAGTTTAAAATGTGATAAAATATTTAACATAAACAAGTGAAATTTTTGTTAAGAAAAAGGGAGTATTGTAATGAAATATGATCCAAGATTGTGATGTGGGGGGGATAATAATTGTGGAAAGCATAAGTGTTCCCACAAAGGCATGACATTCAATTGAAATGGATAAAATGTTTAAGATATTTATATTGTCAATATTAATAATTAGAAGATGGTATATTAGCAAACCTTTTGTGAAATGAGATTTGAAGTAGAAGAAGGAGGAACATTTCAATGAAATAATGAGCTATAATATGTGATGTGGGGGGGGAATAATTTTGAAAAATAGGGCTCTTATAAAAGCATGCAATTTAATTGAAAAGTAATGAGTTAAATATCTAAGATATGAATGAATATCAATATTAATGAATAGATTTGTATTATTTTTGATAATATAGTATAATTTTAGAATGTACCAGACAGAATCCCAATGTAGGTTATGTATTTTATATTAAGTACTATAAATATAGGGGAAAAAGACAAAGGCATCATACTCCATATAGTGTATAGGAGAAGTATTTCTTCTTTTTTTTTAAAGAAGAAAAATAAATGATTGGCTGGAATAGAACAGACAAAGAATAATAAATATTACGATATGAATTGAGAGGAGATAAAAAAATAAAAATGAAATAAAATTGAGAAAATTTAAAGGAGAGGAGAAGTTATATAGAAAATTGAAAATGTTAAGAAGATATGAAATGGTATGTAAAATGAATATGAAATTGAACTTGTGTCTGTACCAAGAGTTTTAACCCGGGACTAAGCAACTTTCAGAAAAGAGATTTTTTATACTTTTATGTTTTGTGTTTATGTGTATTTATGTATTGTTTGTCTTGAAAAATAAAACTTGTTTATAAAAAAAAAAAAATCCTGGTCCTTGATGCCTTCACTCCCGTTTCGCTAATCAGCTGTCTAGATAAACCCTTATTTATCTATGAAATCTAAAATGACAAGATGAGGATCCTTCCTCTTCTCTGCAAAGGAGTGAGTCCCTTCTATCTGGCTACAGGCTTCCCTGAAGGAGGTGACCAGTTTGAAACCCGGGAGTGATTTAGACCAATGTGCCTTTGGGATGAAATGTCTATGGAGAATCTCCGTCATCCGGGTCATGATTGTCTCAAACTTTTCAAGAGGCAACTGGTTTTGCTTTGAAGACGTTTCACTTCTCATCCAAGAAGCTTCTTCAGCTCTGACTGGATGGTGGGGAATGGGTCAAAGAAGCCCTCTATGTCAAAACTTGAACAGCCCTCCCTCAACAAAGGGGGAAGGATCCGACATCATCTATCTCCGGTCTACAACACGGTCCTTTCAGCCGTTCCAAGAAGGCTCCGCACCCATTTGCACCATTCAGGGTGATCCTGAGAACACAGACAAACCTTCAAGTGGTCTCAATGTCTCTCTAAGAAGAAGGCAAATGACCAGCTGTCTGCAAGGAGTACAAATCCTTCCATTTACCAGCCAGCCAGCCAGAGCTGAAGAATCTTCTTGGATGAGAAGCAAAATTTCTTCAAAAGGAAAAACAAGAAAGTCCAGTTGCCTCCTGAAAAAGCACTTTTGGGACAGCCGTGACCTGGATGGCTGAGAATCTCTACAGACTTTTAGTTATACAATGTGGGATGAAGATCCTTGGAATGGCGTGGGAGGAGGAATGGATTTCCAGAGGGAAAAATTGCAGACTACAAGAACCAGGAGCACCACTCAGGTGACTCTGAGGACACAGACAAACCTCCAAGCGGCCTCAAGGACCCTCTAAAAGGATGCAAATGACCAGCTGTCTGCAAGGAGTATAAATCCTTCCGTTCCCCACCATCCAGTCAGAGCTGAAGAAGCTTCTCGGAGGAGAAGCGAAACGTCTTCAAAGAAAAACACAGAAAGTCCAGCTGCCTCTTGGAAGAAAAGAAAAAAGCACCTTTGGGACTTTGGGATGAAAGCAAGCAGAGTCTTGGAGCTGAGCCTAGATTCCTGAGTCAACTCGTATGCTTTGTGCAGCGATGGTGCAGGAGATGCGCGCCCCTCCCCTTCCTGCCCCCAAGGCATGGATTCGGAGAGACGGCGAGTGGGCGGTGGCTGTTGAGCATCTGAGATAATGTTGATTCAGCAGAAAGCAAGGTCTTCAAAGCATTGGATGTCATCCTTGCTTGCTCCCCAACGATCCCTTTCATTTGAAGCACTCTTGCACAGACCAAAATTTGCTGAGTGCAGGGCAGAAGCTGTTTAGAGCAGGGGTCTCCAACCTTGGCAACTTTAGAATGGAATGGAATGAAATAGAATAGAATAAATATTGGAGTGAAGAATAGAATAGAGTAGAATAGAATAGAACAGAATAGAATTCTTTATTGGCCAAGTGTGATTGGACACACAAGGAATTTGTCTTGGTGCAAATGCTCTCAGTGTACATAAAAGAAAAGATATGTTCATCAACAGCCAAGAATCATCAGGTACAACACTTAATAATAGTCACAAGGTACAATAAGCAAACAAATCATACTAGGAAACAGTCAATATAAATCGTAAGGATACAAGCGACAAAGTTACAGTCATACAGTCACAAGTGGGAGGGGATGGGTGATAAGGAGTGATGAGAAGATTAATAGTAATCAGGGGTGGGATTCTACCAGTTTGCACCTATTTGCTAGAACCGGTTGTTAGAAGAAATTACTGGCCTAATCCTGTAAGGAAAGCAGGAAGGAAACATTCTGGTGTTGCTAACAGAAACTGCCTCTCCGTTAACCCTTATTACATTCTTGGCATGACTAGACTTCCTGTCTCTGGAACTTCTCTGGAGGTTTTTTTTTCTCCTTTGCTGGTACTTTGCTTGTGTCGAATGACCATTCAAAGTTACAATGGCACTGAAAAAAGTGACTTATGACCACTTTTCACACTTACGAGTGTTGCAGCATCCCCACAGTCATGAGAGGCCAGGGGAGGAGATGCGTGCCTCGATGTGAGTGATGTTGAGTTGGCCACACCCAACCAATAGCATGACCACCAAGCCACACCCACCAACTAAGCCATGCCCACAGAACCGGTTGTTAAAAAATTTGAATGCCACCCCTGATAGTAATAGTAGTGCAGACTTTGTAAATAGTTGGACAGCGTTGAGGGAATTATTTGTTTAGCAGAGTGATGGCGTTTGGGGAAAAACTCTCCTTGTGTCTAGTTGTTCTGGTGTGCAGTGCTCTATAGTGTCATTTTGAGGGTGGGAGTTGACACAGTTTATGTCCAGTATGTGAGGGGTCTGTAAATACTTTCACATCCCTCTTTTTGACTCGTGCAATATACAGGTCCTTGATGGAAGTCAGGTTGGTAGTAACTGTTTTTTTCTGCAGTCCAAATTATCCTCTGTGGAGTCTGTGTCTGTTCTGTTGGGTTGCAGAACCAAACCAGGCAGTTATAGAGGTGCAGATGACAGCTGACTCAGTCATTCATCTCTGTAGAACTGGATCAGCAGCTCCTTGGGCAGTTTGAGCTTCCTGAGTTAGCAAAGCTGGCTGAGGAATTCTGGGAGTTGAAGTCCACCAGTCTTCAAGGGGCCAAGGCTGGAGACCCCTGGGTTTAGAGCACTCTTTGTGAAGGGTTGCTTCCAACTTTCCGGGGCTTTATTTCCTTGCAGAAGCAGCTCAAAAGGTGTGGCTCTGATCCCCCTTTTTATCCTCCTGGTCCCTAGGGGCATTTGGAGGCTTCTGAGCTTCCTTCTGTCTGTGCTTTCCCCCACGGAAAGACAGGTGCTCTTGGACTGGAAGACGTGACTCTGGATCCGTGTTTCTCCATACCAGCAGCTTTCAAGTGTATGGACTTCCAATTTCAACCCTTTAACACCCAGGCCCAAAAGTTAAATGGAAATTAGTGTTGGACCAAAAATGATTGGAATGGCACTAAAACACACACACACACACAAGTTCTACATTGTGTAGTTGGTTCTCCCAATTCCCCCCAAACGTTCAATATATATTTTTTAAGGGTAATAAACTAAACAGACCATTTTTTTCCAGTGACATGCCTTCCCAGGCATGATGTTGGACCAAGGTTTTACAAAACACTAAGTGTTCCTCGAATTTCCTCCAAATGTTCTAATTGTTTAAATAAGATCATGAGATAAAATCGTATCCTAAGACTATATCAACCTTTTTTTCTTTTCTGTGGTTGGTTGCTGCTCAAACTCCACTCTCAAACCCCCTTCTGTGATGCTAGAAGAAAACAGCTGCGAACAGATTGACTGTATAAAAACGTCATTTGCAGCTCTGTGTTTCATCATTTTCAGAAACGACTCTGTTATACATTTCGGGAGCATCTGTCAGGACTTCTGTTTCTGTTGAGCCTTATTCATCTTTGCCTCTGCTAATTATTTGTCTTAGAACAGCATCTCTTGGGGCCCAAATATACTCTGCCACATTCTCAGGACCTTAATTAAGATGACGGCCAAAAAACAACAACAAAATTGAGAGTTAGCTTCATTCTGGAATTTTGGGGGCTCTCTGAGCTGGCTGGTTTGCTCACAGATGTTTCATTACCAGACCAGGTAGCATCTTCATGTTCAACAAAACATCTGCAAAAGAACTGCCAAGCTCAGAAAAGACCTAAGGAGGCCAACTCTGAGCTACCTAGAATCTCTTCTATTGGTATCTTAATTTTCCTGGTTGACAGAAAGCTGGAAGTCAAGTCAAAAAAGTAAAATCAAACAATCCACAAATACAATACCTGAGCAGGGTTCCTTCCTTCATCTTGCATTATCATTTAATTATAATTTTAATGAACCAGTAGTTACTTTAAAATCATGAAGAACATCTAGATCAGAAGAACATCTAGAAGAACATCTAGATCCGCTTTGCTGGCTGAGGAGTTCTGGGAGTTGAAATCCACAAGTCTTAAAGTTGTCAAGGTTGGAGACCCCTGATCTAGATCAAGGGTCTTCAAGTTTGGCAAGTTTAAGACTTGTGGACTTCCAACTCCCAGAATTCCTGAGCTAACATGACCGGAGGAGGAATTCTGGGAATTGAAGTCCACAAGTCTTAAAGCGATGAAGTTTGAAGACTCCTGATCTAGATGGTCTCTAGGACTAAAAAAAAAAAAAAAAAGACTTGATGGCCCTTAATCAATCAATTTAAAAAAAAAACTCTAATGCCCTTCTCAAATATACAATCTCTCTTTACTTTCAGAGTCCTTCCAAGTTGTGGTGACAGGAAATGGCTTCCGACATGCCCGGAATGTGGATCGAGTCCTTTGTAGCTTCAGGATCAATGAGACAGTCACCCTCAGTAAGTTATCCTGCTTGTCCTATCAACCAAACAACCCTGCAGGTCTAATGGTTTTATTTACTTGTTTTGATTTCTTAAGGACAATGAAAACAAAACTGGCACCCCCACCAACATGATGGTGATGATAATAATGTTGTCAGTTGATGGTGATAATGATGATGATTCCAATCTTAAGAATGGTTGTGTTTCATTGTTGATTTTTGTGGAGTTTGTGGCATGGACTGAAAATCCTTCGCAGAAGGAAGGAGTGCTGTGGCTTGGCTTTCCCTGACCGAGTTCATTCAAGTGTCCTTGACACAGAGAAGAAGGTTGGTAGGAATCCAGAGTTATCTCCAGAGTATGGTCAAAAGAAGGCAAGATGGTGTTGGCCATGGTGTTCCCCATGAGATGCGCCCAAGCATGGGTAGAGCTTCAGTCTCAATTGTTGGAGGCATCATCTTGACTTTTCCACCTGTACCCTGGGGTCCCCTCTGGAACTCATCTGTTGACAAATGCTGGCAAGGGAAGTACTGGTGTTCAGATCAACCGCCTTCTCCCTTGTTGCACTTGAGAACAAGGACATGGACATCCCAAAGGTGCTTTTTCAAGAGGCAACTGGACTTCCTGGTTTTTCTTTGAAGACATTTCGCTTCTCATCCAAGAAGCTTCTTTGAGCTGAAGAAGCTTCTCGGATGAGAAGCCAAATTTCTTCAAAGAAAAATCAGAAAGTCCAGTTGCCTCTTGAAAAAGCACCTTTGGGATGACCATGACCTGGAGGACTGAGAATCTCCACAGACAGAATCAGAGGTTAGAAACTTAAAAGGGGGGAAAAAAGAAGGATTGTGTCAGCTTTGGGAGCTACGTTCATACCAGAAGCTTCCACGCTGCCACATTCCTGTGCCTGGGAAAGTAGGAGGGGGCAACTGTAGAGTGTTGGTAGTTAGACATAATCGCATTCTTCTCTTCGGTCAAGGTCATGTTATTCCTGCACCTGGAGGAGGAGTGGTTGAAGGGATGCCTCTAGCTGGGGTGGATGGGGATTGGACCCTGGGATGGACTGATGGGTGCAAGGGGTTGGTTTTGGACTTTTGAGTTACTAAGGGACAACCTGGAACTCTCAGATTCGTGTTTTCCCAGATGCGCCAGTATAACTACTCTAATAAAAGGAAACTTTGAGAAGATGCCTATCTCTTTGAGTTTTTAATTGGAGTTTTTCTGGAACGCTGACAGATTGATCATATAAGAAAAAATATATATGAATAAGTTAATGTTATTTTAACTACAGAACTATTATTAATATTAGACCCATTAAGATTCCTTTTACATTGATCGTCTTTCTGTGATTATTCAAAATGAATTGTACTCTGACAACACACTGTTCAGATAGATCTGGAATTTTTTATGTTATTAAAGGAAAATGTATTAATAAAACTTATGATATTAAAAAAACCACTTAAAGATAAGAACCACCCTTTGGATGGGACATTAGAGCCAACTACTCTCAG
The DNA here is from genome assembly GCF_049901735.1 of Notechis scutatus. NCBI lineage: Eukaryota > Metazoa > Chordata > Lepidosauria > Squamata > Elapidae > Notechis > Notechis scutatus. The sequence goes on along the minus strand of NC_142015.1, from coordinate 1,151,837 downwards.
TTAGGTGTTATTTTATGCTGGTGGGATTGGCCCACCAGTATCCCTTGTCATGGGGAAGCTTCCTGCAGCTGGCAAGACCAAGAACTACACCCATTTCAGGGAGGGGTCTTTAATGCTTGTCCAGATACAAACCAGAATCTTGGAAGCTGCTCAAGGAGTGTCCAACCCTCGTTTATAGTGAGATCATGAAGGTGGAGACCTTTGAACGACTTGAAATGCTTCTTCGTGGATTTTTCTCCACATGAGCTGAGTTGCCATTTATGAGATCAGCAGCCGTTCCATTCCTTTCCCAGTCCTTCCATGGTCATCCCCATGTTTTACAGCTTCCAGCATGCTCCAAAGATAAGCACCCAGTAGAGGGTGTTGCAGGAGTCCAGCAACGAGGACATCACCCTGCTTTCAGACAATGCCTATGAGGAGAAGCCGAGCATCAATTGGTACTGACTCCAGTTTTGGTCACTGCACTATAAATAAAGATGTTGAGACACTAGAAAGAGTGCAGAGAAGAGTGACTAGGATGATGAGGGGACTGGAGGCTCAAACATACAGTTGCAGGAACTGGGCATGGCTAGAGAAGAGAAGGACCAGGGGAGACATGATAGCCATCTTCCAATATTTTTGAGGGGCTGCCACAGAGAAGAAGGAGTCAACCTGTTTTCCAATGCACCTGAAGTCCAGACAAGGAATAATGCAGGGGTCCCCAACCGCCGGTCGCGGACCGGTGCCGGTCAGCGGAACAAGTCTTACCGGGCCGCTGGTTGCTGGCGCCGCCATCTTTTTGATAAAAAGTGCTTCGGTGAGCTTTTCCGTAGAAAGCTCACCGGAAGCACTTTTTCATCAAAAAGATGGCGGCGCCAACGCTCGGTGAGCTTTTCCGGGTAGAAAGCCATTTCTACCGAAAAGCTCACCGAGCGCTGGCGCCGCCATCTTTTTGATGAAAAAGTGCTTCCGGTGAGGTCACCGGAAGCACTTTTTCATCAAAAAGATGGTGGCGCCCAGTTGATGCCGGTACCGGCGCGGGCGCCCAGCTGATGCCGGTACCGGGCTGCGGCATAAAAAAGGTTGGGGATCACTGGAATAATGGATGGAAACTGAACAAGGAGAGATTCAACCTAGAAATAAGGAGAAGTTTTCCTGAGAAAACAATCACCAATGGAAGAGAAGTTGCCTTCAGAAGTTGTGGGAGCTTCATCACTGGAGGCTTTCAAGAAGAGATTGGACTGCCACCAGTCAGAAATGGTGTAGGGTCTCCTGCTTGGGCAGGGGGTTGGACTAGATGACCTACAAGGTCCCTTCCAACTCTGTTAATCTATTAATCCACATTTTTCTGATGCTGTTCTCTCTCGGTGCTCATACCCTGTCTGGTTCTAGCTTTGGATGTGGCATAAGAATGCAAAGAACTTGGGAGTAGTCCTGGGGGGAGATCAAGCTTAGTAAAAGTGAGTGATGGGAAGGCGCCTAGGGGTACAGGCTGCCATGTGGCTCAGCCCCTGGCTCCATTCTACAGGTCGTAAGTTCATGTAACATGCAAGAACTATAGTAGCAAACGCAAAGAAGTTTGCACTCTGCTTGGAAATAGATGAACCAAAAACGGTGACCACTGGAATGCCCATGAAAACCCCCGGGGGAAAAACTCCAATCTCAGAGGAGCCTTGAAACAAGCCAAGTTTGAACCTTGAGTAACACTCGGGGAAAACCAAAGGAAGCTTTTCCGGTGGTGACATTTACCCATGAAAACTGCCATCCTTGTGGGAAGAAAAAGGAGCGATTTTGCTGAAGTGTGGAAATGGATAGAGAAGCCACAAAAAAGACCACAAAGAAAAGAAAAAAGAAACAAAGGCAAAAACTGCAACTCTAGGTAGATCGAAGAGGCCAAGAGCCCAACAAGGAACATTTTTGAATTAAAAATGAAAGGGAAATGTTAAGAGAGGAAGAAGAGATTCTTCCAAATGTAAGCATGTTTTTCCCAGCCGGTCGTGCTGAATCTCGCCTTGTTGCTTTTTTCCTTCTTCTTGTAACTGTTTGTGTGGGAGGTTTCTGTCTTCTGTCAAAGATATTCAGAGCTTGGGAGCAAAGTGAAGGAATAAAAGGGGCGTCACCTGTTTTCTGTGACTGTGTTTGTTTTGTATCCCACCCTGGGTCATCACAGCTGGATTGGTACAATCAGTAAAGTTCCTAACATCCCCATGGATGGAATTGGGTTGATAGAGTTGATAGCAGACAATGCAAAGATGCAGAGGCCCCCAAACCACTTGAATTATTTTAAGCCTTCTTTCCCCAGTTGTTGGTAATGGGGGAGTTCCTGGTATGGAGAAACCTTGAGAATAAAACCATTTATTGAGGCAGGAGCAAAATGTCTCTATTTTAGAGGTTGTATCTGCTGTAGTGGATAGCAGAGAATCCGAAAGGCAGATTTACGCACAGTACGGCTTCAAAAGACAGGTGGGAAGTCAAAGAAAGCTCAAAATCCCTTTCGTATCGGGAGACCAAAAAGTGCTGATCACAATGAACAAAGATGTTGCTGAGTCAGCAATCAAAAGTATTTTCCAATTTTATGGATCTTATCTATCAGGAGTTCACATGCTGAATGTTATTGATCAGAGCCCCCCCTGAATCGGAAGCAGGCTTCTCCAAGTTAGCTTTAGTTTCTGGCGAAGGATTATGGGAAATGAAGTTTCTGCACATCTGGAGCACACCATGAGGGCTAACATTGAGGAGAGCTAAAACCAGCCTCCCAGAACTCAGGCTAAATATTTTCCTGTTTGGAAGCTCAGAAGATTTTGAAATCGACAGTGGTCCACCTTTTGAAGGACTCTTCCAATTCTGCAAAGTTTCCTCTCAGGAAAATAGCACCTCCTTTGCCTCAAACAGCTGGAGAAATAGAAAGATTTGCAGGAACCCAGCACAGACCTCAACTGTTGAAAAAAAACACAAGAAGGAAATAAGAAAATGTAGTTGCTTCTATATAACTAGGCAACCACATCGCCCAAAACACCTGGCTGGGTTCCAGGAGGTATAACTTCCAAGAGAAACATTGGCATCCAATTTCCATGCTCGTCCTGGGCAAGAGATTTCTGACCAAATGCCAATAAGATGAAGCAAATGGGGGCCTTTTTCCTACTTACGCCTAACTGTGGCCCAAACATGGACTGGCAAACCCCTTTTATCTGCCATGTTCCCATGAGATGGCTTCCATCTGCCCCCAGCTCATGAACCAGAGATATTTATGATATCCGTGGTTTCAAAAAAAGTTGAAACGCATCACATACCTCGGTTCTAATTTACATGAAAGCTGGGACAGGACCCCTGAAGTAAAGACAAGGACAGAGAAAGCTTGAAGAAGCATTCTTCAAAACGAAAAAGGCCTCCTGCAATCACGACATAAGCCTAAGGTTGAAAATCAGGCCTGTCAGTTGCTCCATCTTTTCTATCCTGCTCTACGGTGGGGAGAATTGGTCTCGGACAGAAAACCACTGGAAGAGACTAGAAGCATTTGAAATGTGGATTTATGGGCGGCTGTTACGGTTAAGTTGGGTTGACAAAATCAGAAATGAGGAGGTGATAAGCTGCCTGGGGAAGCCAAGGGAAATCATCAAAGCTATCAAAAAGCAAAAGTTCAAATATTTCAGACATGGGATGCGACACCTGGAAAAATACGGCCTACGTCACTTAATCCTCCAGGGAAAGATTGAAGACAAACGAGGTCCAGGCAGAAGAAGAACATCAAGGCTTCAAAATTTAAGGGACCATTTTGAACAAAATTCAGCAGCAGCGTTTCGTGTGGGCTGTGGATAAAAATAGGATCGCCAACGCAATCTCCAATATGGCACAAGAAGAAGAAGAATCTCTTTGATGCCCTTTGATTACGCTGCTGCCTGACCAACTCCATGGAGCAGCTGCAAAGAAAGGACAGGAAGTTGACATTGGACGTTACCTTCTCCTTTCCCTGCTTCCAGATCAAACTGGATGGAAGTAAATGAGATTTGTGCTCCTGGGGCACTGAGGCCACATTCAGCTCAGGCGCAGAGCTTCTCTGGCAGCAGCATCTTCTGCTGTGTCCGCCTGAGTTTGGGTCCTCTTGTGCCCAGCCTATGAATCTGAGAGGCTTAAGCCATCTATAGTTGTCTCGTTGTTAAAGTTGTGCTATCCCTTTGAGCTGACAACATCCACAGGCAGCTATCAGATGGGTAAAATCTGTTATAAGATCCAATCTTGGTCGGACACTGGGACCAAATCTCTTCCGAGCTTTTGGAATCATACTGGTGGCCATCTTCAGGGAACTTCTCTACTGGAAGAAGTCCACAAGTCTTAAAGTTGTCGAGATTGGAGACCCCCTACATGTGCTTTAGGCTATTCTGTGAGTCGTGTTTATAGGGTGCCTTCCTATTGGCTCTCCTTGGCTTTAGTGAACAACTCCCATCATCCCCAGCCAGCGTGATGGTGGTGATCGGGAGGGTATATAGAACACCAAGTCCAGCAAGGCTACTCCTATGGTTTTCAAACTTGGCAAGCTTAAGATGCGTGAACTTCAACTCCCAGAATTCCCCAGCCGCCCTGGTGCGTCTGGAATGGCCTGGCTTGAGGCGAATCTCTTTTTTTTATTCCATTTTCAGCCAGGAAAACGTCTCATTTCTTCACGGACTTTATTTGCAACCGCACTTTGGCTGGAGGCAGAGTCGATGCGAGGCTGTCCGTTTAAACCAGGAGTGGGGGACAATGGCCCCTTTACGGCTCCCAGAATTCTGGCCGGCTCAGGAATTCTGGGAGTCGAAGTCCACAGGTCGTAAAGGGGCCGTGGTTCTCCACCTCTGATTTAAACCACTCGGTCAAGGCAGAAGGATCCAGAAACGGGGTTCTCCTCCCAATATCCCTTGCCGCCCATTAGAAGAAGCAAGCTCCACACGAAAGGCCTCTCTCTCCTTTTCTGCTTCTCCGTCTCCTCCTTCCCCCACCTACCCAGCAAGCAGTTTCAATCAGTAACTTTGGCATCCGGAGTGCATTCGATGCTGTGCTACGCACACTGGGCTGGTTCAGCATGATTTGGGGCATGGTTTTCATTAGAGCATCAGCCAAACACTCATTCCTCATTTGCTGCACTTTCCAGCAGGCGATTTGGTCTGGCTTGGGGCAGAGGGAAGGCACCAGTCGCTACTTCTCTCGGCGTTCTTGACTCCCCACAAAATGGGGAGGACTCTTCTTGGAAAGAATATTCTCTTTTTTTTTTTCCCCTCTCTCTCTCTTTCTCTCTCTCTAACGAGAGTCAGAAATATTTTGGGGCCAGAATCAGCAAACATTTCTGGAGAGTGTGAAGATTTCCAAGATATTCTTTGGAGGCGGCTGCTGGCAATTCTCTTGGACCCAAAGCTGCCTAACAAGGAAGCAGGGGAAATTCAAGATATTCAGAGCCCGGTGATCCTATAGTTACAACTTTTAGATTTGTGGATTTCAACTCCCAGCTATGCTGGCTGGAGAATTCTGGGAGTTGAAGTCCACAAGTCTTAAAGTGGCCAAGTTTGGGGGCCCCTGGTCTAGTGCAATATGAATGCAATATCAGGGGTTTTCAATTCAATGTGTGGAGCGTGAGGGATGTGTGTTTGTGTTTATTTTCATAGTCATAAATTGTACACTGAAGATGATGTTTTATTTCGTTGTACGAGGTGCAATGACAATAAAAGTAAAGAGTAGTTGTAGGGGCCCCAGTACACTGCCTGGGGCCCATAATGCTGTTAAGACGGCCCTGCACAATGCCATGGTTTCTTTGGATAAGGTGTGTTCTGACCCAAGCCTTGTTCCAAGTAAACAAACACCAAACAGAGATAAAAGCAAAACTTCTTCAATGCTTCTCTGTGAATTCCATTCATTCACAGTAAAAAGCTATTATAAACTAATTGTCCTAGATAAGAACGAGCCTTGCCAAGGTGGTGCAAGGCTGCCAGGAACCCACTACATAAAGTTGCCAAGAAATATTCCAAACAAAAAGTCTCCAAACACAAACCAAGATAGTCTGAACTTCCACAAGACTTGAAGTGCAAGAACTTCCTTGCTTCCTGCAAAGAATCCCACCTCTGAGGGCTGGCTTTTATCCCTTAAGGGAGGGTCCATTACCTTACAGCCTTACTCCCGAGTCACCCGTGCTGCGGCAGCTGCTCTTTCCTCCAAGCAGTCCTGCACGCATGCACACTTGGCACAGGCTCCTTGGGGGCCTCTTCCTCGCTGCTGCCAGACTCCACAATCTCCGAAGGCAGCACCGCACTTCCTGATGGTCCTGGCCTCATCCCTCCATCACACGCAGGCCCCTCGTCTGAGTCCTCACTCTCTGAGATCTCAGCCATCCCCACCTGCTGCCAGTGAACCACAACAAAGTGTGAAAAAACCATGTTCAACGTCCCCTTCCATGCAAGGCCTTGGAGGGCTCCCAGACAGCTTCCTGCAAATTCTCCTGGGACCCACCTGGAAGTTAAAGGTTGCCAGGGTTTTTAATTTTTGTTTGTTTTTTGTTTGTTTTCTGGCTTCCTTCTTCCTTTCACTTGCCAAACTAGCCTACAGCTTTGCAATTTCCTGGTTGTCAGCTTCCCAAGTCCTAATCTTGCCCACCTCAGCTTGGCTTGGCTTGGTTTGGGATCGTCCAAGAATAACTAAGCGCGTCAGCCACACCCATGCTGTTGAAGCCCCGCCCCTTGTGCATCCATCAACTTGTCTTGCGCCCACAAAAGGGCGGGGCTTTCCAGCATCCCGCCCACCATTGTGGCTCTCGGCCATCCTCCAGTGGCACTCCTGGCTAAAACACGGCCATCCATGGAGGCTTGAAGGAAAATTCCCTCCAGTTGAGCTAAAACGCCCGATGGCCGTAGAGACACCTTCGTCTGTTCTTCTGGAAGCAACGGCCGTGACTGCTGCGTCCTTCTTCCAGAATATTTTGTTTAAAAACAAAAAAACTTCCCCTTGTGGGATTACTAGTGGTTTCCCATCATCCTAGTTTTCCCTTCAGCATCAGAGCAAATGGGTGACTGTGAGTCGGTAACTATCTCGGTGCAAACCACTTCACAGGGAGCTTGTGGTGGGGAAAATGAGAGAGAAGAGCATTATATAAACTCCGAGGAGTTGCACAAAATGAAGACGGGGTGTAAAGTTAAAAATTGACCAATAAATTGGTGAGGGAGGGAGAGAAAGAGAAAAAAAACAAAAAGGAAGAAAAAGGAAAGGAGAGAGGGAGGGAGAGAGAGAGACAAAGAAAGAAAAAGAAAGAAAGAAAAAGAAAAAAGAGGGAAAGAGAAAAGGAAGGAAGGAGGGAGAGAGAGAGAGAGAGAGAGAAAGAAAGAAAAAGAAAGAAAGGAAGGAAGAAAGGAAGAAAGAAAGAAAGAAAGAGAGGGAAAGAGAAAAGAAAGGAAGGAGGGAGAGAGAGAGAGAAAGAAAAAGAAAGAAAGAAAGAAAGAAAGAAAGAAAGAAAGAAAGAAAGAAAGAAAGAAAGAAAGAAGGAAAGAAGGAAAGAAGGAAAGAAGAAAGAAAGAAAGAAAGAAACCCAACTAGTCAAGTCTGACTCTGCTTTGACTTTTTTGAATCCATTCAAAGTTGAACAGGGCTTGCTTGGCAATATGCACTATGTTTAGTTAATTTCATTTCATTTCCACGGAAATAGTTGCTTGGTTCTCCCATCCTTTTAAAAACACACAGCACCCAATAGGCCTTTGAAAAACCCCAGAGTGTCTTTGGCCAGGGAAGATGATGTTTTGTGCAAGGGAAGGAGAACCAGGATCGGAACCAGGTTAGGTAGTCAGAACCCTGCGCTCTTCGCCTAAGAGAGCAATTTCCAAACTTGGCAACTTTAAGACTGATGGACTTCAACTCTCAGAATTCCTCAGCCAAGTTTGGCCTAAGACAAAGGGGAAAAGATAAAGATCGTTCTTATGCTGTCAGGATTTTTTTTTAAAGATGATTTTTAATTAACTCTGAGCTGGCAGATGGCCAAGTGAAGCGCTACCTTCCAGTCTGATCTCTTTCCAAGAATTGTTTTAAGATCTTTGTGCAACTAGGAAGGTGATGCAATTCAGTCTTTTGTTTTGAAGCTATCAGGAAGCTTCCTTCTTTTAATACACTGAGGGCTCATCAACTTGTTTTGTCCTTTTCAAAAAAAAATATATTGAATTTTAATTGGAGTGGTGGGATCTGGTTGCCTGTTGAGGCATCAGTGGACGTGAAGTGGGTATATTGGCCCCTGGGAGTGAGCTGGCCAAGGAGACAAGTGTCTGGAAGGGTCCATTCATTGGCCTCCTTTTGAATTTTCAGCCAGGTTTGCGGGTCAAAAAAGTCACAATGGCAGTGGTAACGATGCAAGCGAAGTTCCCCTTTGTAACATGCGCAGTGCATGGTTCTGGAGCCATCTTTTGGACCGCTTCACGACTCTGGATACTCTTGCTCTATGATTCAGCATCAAGGCCAAGATTGCTCTGGATTTCCTTTCTTGTCTGAGAACCTCATCAATTTGCTTCTGCAAAATGGGCCCTCGGACAGCTAATGAGATCTTCAGAAGTCTTTTGAGGGGTTGGTGCCATCACTGTCTTCCATTTGGCTTCTTGGGGTTGTTATTTTTCTTTTTTTTTCTAGATTCCCTTAAGTGGCCTTTTTTGATAAGCCTGGTTCCTCTTGGCATGCTAAAGACCAGGGGTCTCCAACCTTGGCCACTTTAAGACTTGTGGACTTCACTTCCCAGAGTTCCTCAGCCAGCCATGAATGATAGAGTTGGAAGAGACCAGAAGGGTCATCTAAGTCAGGGGCCTCCAACCTTGGCCACTTTAAGACTTGTGGACTTCACCTCCCAGAGTTCCTCAGCCAGCCATGAATGATAGAGTTGGAAGAGACCAGAAGGGTCATCTAAGTCAGGGGTCTCCAACCTTGGCCACTTTAAGACTTGTGGACTTCAACTCCCAGAATTCCTCAGCCTGCTTTGGAATTCTGGGAGTTGAAGTCCACAAGTCTTAAAGTGGCCAAGGTTGAGACCCCTGCTCAAGATAGCCATCTATCTGTCTTCCTAATGTGCCCACAACTTTCCAGATGGGCCCACCACCGTCGCCATTTCTCCCTATCTGGATTCCGAGTTTCAACATTTGTTTTGCAACCAACAATTTCCAGGAAGAAGTCAGAGGAAAATTATGTAAACGAATGCTTTGTTTGTGCCGGGAATAAAAAGAAAGAAAGAAGGAAAGCTGTCTCGTGCCTGTGATGAAGTGAAAAAAATCACTTCGCTGAGCAAAATATTAACCCTGCTGCCCCCACTTGAGCTGAACCGGGATCCAGCCAGGAGCTCCAGACAACAAAAGAAGATTGGATGGAACTCGGGGGAGACCACAGCCCTCTTATGAAATATTCTCAGAAAGTGGAAACATGAGTTCTTGAGTCACGACAGTGATAAATGAGATCAATGATGAATGAGACCAGCCAGAGAGTCTCAGGCTGGGAAAAACACACCAGGAACTATATTTGTCTAGCTATGATTTCATGCCTCCCCAGGCAGATTATACCTCTTAATCTCTGTGGCTGTGCAGGTTGAGGATGATGGGAACCGTAGTGCGACACCTCTGCCTGCTAGGTGTTGAGAAGGCCTACAGAACCAGCCTCTCACAACCAGATGTGCCAAAGCGGAAGAAATTTGAAGAAGAATCTAATCTAAAACCATTTTGATATGCCTAAAGGGGGGAAAAAAGTATAATCTGTTCCTTGGGGATTTCACAAAGGCCAACTTCTCTCCGACTCTTAAAAGGCATACATACTTTGCAATGTTTTCCAATGTTGCAAAGGAGCGACTTTTTCACTCCTTCTTGCTTTTTTTTTTTTACAGATCCACAATGGAAATAAAAGAAAGAGGGCTTTGAAATTTGGCACTTAACTATGAAAGTTGTTTGTTGGTTTCAACTGTTTTGTTTGAAAACTTTCCTCCTTGCTAGATGAAGCCCGGAATATTTTACACGATTCGGTTATTTAAAAAAAACAAAACAGTTTTGGAGCGCTTAAGTGGAAAAACAGAAATGGCAAGAAATTTATTTCGTTGGCTTCTTGTTCATCTTTTTCACTAGTTCAGCTTGTCTATTACTTAGTCTATTTTTTCATTTAAGGAAAAAGATTCTGGGAATGTGAGGACCCCCCCAGTTCTTTAAGGATTCATAAAGAAAGAAAAGGGAAGGAAGGAATATTCCCGTGACTTAGATAAACAAGGAAGAATTCCTGATATTTTTGCACATACCCTACACAGGTCAAGCTATGGTATAAACATTGGTGGTACAGAGTTCATCCTTCCATTCTTCCTGCCTCCAGTGAGGACATTTTTGTTCAATTTTGCAAATTCATCAGTCTCCCAGATGAGAAAGGATACACAGTGTTCTTCTTAGGAGGCAGATTTCCTTTCCATCGGAATCGCAAAAGAAATGGATATCATGTGCACCAGGAGGAAAACATAGTTGCCTCAGAATAACCCAGGAAGGAATGTGCTGGGGCAAAATCTGTTTTTCACAAGAGAAGCCCCAAACCAAGCAGATGGACAGATGAGAGAGAGGCTCCCTTTGGGTGTGATTGTCTGCCTTCCAATGTTAAAATTATCTGCTACTGCAGATAATTATGGAAAGTTGAGTAGAGTGGAGTGGAGTGGAGTAGAATAGAGCAGAGCAGAGCAGAGCAGAGCAGAGCAGAATAAGGGTAGGATAGGATAGGATAGGATAGGATAGAATAGAATAGAATAGAATAGAATAGAATAGAATAGAATTCTTTATTGGCCAAGTGTGATTGGACACCCATGGAATTTGTCTACCATACAGAAGCTCTCAGTGTACATACAAACTACAAAGTGATAAATCGTAAATCATAGGATACAAACAAAGAAGTGTTGAATCACAAGACACCAACAGGAGAAGGTAATAGGAAAGTTGAGAAGGATAACAGCAATACAGCCCTGCTACATGGGTGAATATCTATAAACCTAAGACAGTGCTGTGGGAATTAGGTGTTCGGCATAGGGATGGTATGGGAGAAGAAAACTGTCTGGTTGTGTCTAGTTGTTTTGTCATGTTGAAGAGGAGACGCTCAGATTCTTAGCACTATAGGAGGACAACTTTCTTAGTCTTCTGCGGCAAGAAATGTTGGTCTGTGGTGGCATCTAATGAAGTGAGCTGCTGTTCAAAAAAGCTGATCCTTTGAATAAAATTTGGTAGTTGGACTCCAAATAGCACAGAATTCGTAACGATCTCTCCTAAGAGGACTCCGCAAACTCCCCAGGCAAAATCTTATCCGCAGAAACGATGACATTAGTAACCTCAAAGAGTTTAGAATCCCAGTCAGTGATGTTCCACGATTGACATTTTCATCCCATTTATTTTTTTCAATCGTCCCATTATTTTTTTCAATCTTGAGCAGTGAAGAGTTGCAAGCAGTGTTAGATATTTTGGAGCTTTAAGTAAGGGACAGTGCTTCGTTTATTTTGGGAGGGGAAAAAAAGAGCTTGCTGTTGTGCAAACCTTCGTTATTTTTTTGTTTTTGGAATTTTTGCAGTTGCTAAAGGATTTGCTGAGTGCAGTTGAGGTTTCCTTTTCGGCCACCTCCCGTTGTGAAATGCACACATTTCGTGGCCGGGGCATTGTGCTTTAACTCTGTCCAGCCATGATCTACAAGCCTCTCTCTGTCAGCTTCCCTCCCCCAGTCTGCAGTGTCAGAATTACAATACTCCTGTTGGGCTGTTGCCATGGTTACAGATGTGTGTTTGGAGTGCTCATTCTCAGGTTGCTTAAAAATTGCCAATTGCAACTCCCATAAAACAAGTCAGAAATGCATCTGGATAGTCAGTCCACACACACAAAAAAACCTACACAAAAGTTAAGATACGTTTTAGTTATACCCCAGACTTGAGTAACTTCAGAATGGAAAGGTTGCTGTGTTTAATCTCAGAGGTCTCCAAACTTGGCAACTTTAAGACTTGTGGATTTCAACTCCCAGAATTCTCTGGCTGGAGAATTCTGGAAGTTGAAATCCACAAGTCTTAAAAGTTGCCAAGTTTGGAGACCCCTGGTTTATCTGAATGGAAAAGTTGCTTTATCTGAAAATAAAGCTGTAGCTTACTTACAAAGCTGTGTTGAGTGTTACTCTTATGCACCAAAGTAGGGTAGAAGATCCATTGCTTCTGATGAAAAGGAGTCATTTGCAAAACTAACCTTCAGAGTGGTCACTGAATGGACTGTTGTAAGTCAAGGTCTACCTGTATACAGTTTCTGCCCTTGTTTGCCCTTAAGGCACACTCCTGTAGGTGCCTCTGAAGGTAGTTTGGGGAGGTCATAAAAATTTGTTTGATAAATCAAACCAGTAAGTCTGGAGGGTGCTGTGGTTGAACGAGGCTGTCCTGGGCTCGTTTGATGCTTATTTGTGGAAGTGTTAGCATTGACGACAGAGAATGAGGGGGCTGGATGGAGTCACTGAAGCAGTTGCCATGAGCTTAAATGGACTCCAGAAGATGGTAGAGGACAGGAAGGCCTGGAGGAACGTTGTCCATGGGGTTGAAATGGGTTGGACACAACTTCATCAACAACAACAACAACATCTCATGGCCCTTTGGATGGTTTGATGTCTTCTCAGATAGTTGCCATTTGAAATGCCTTGGCTTTCTTTCTGTTTTGGGGGCTTCATTTGGTCTGTCTTAGTATATGTGCAGGGGTCCCCAACCTTTCCAGCTTTGTGGACCGGTGGGGGGGAGGGGGGGAGAGGAAATGGTTCTGTGTAAGTGGCAGGTGTGTGCAACTCCATTTGCACAAGCTCATGTAAATGGAGCTGCATGCGCTCACCCGCTGCTCATGTGGTTCGGTTCTGACTCTGGTTCTGGCTCAGGGGTTTAAGGCATCTGGATCTATTTAGCATAGGTAAAGGTAAAGGTTCCCCTCGCACCTCCATGCTGGTCGTTTCCGACTCTAGGGGGCGATGCTCATCTCCGTTACAAAGCCGAAGAGCCAGCACTGTCCGAAGACGTCTCCGCGGTCATGTGGCCGGCAGGACTAAATGCCGAAGGCGCATGGAACACTGTTCCCTTCCCACCAAAGGGGTCCCTATTTTTCTACTTGCATTTTTTTTTACACGCTTTCGAACTGCTCGGTTGGTAGAAGCTGGGACAAGTAATGGGTGCTCACTCCATTATGCAGCACTGGGGATTCGAACCGCCGAACTGCCGACCTTCCTGATCGACAAGCTCAGCGTCTTAGCCGCTGAGCCCCTGTGTCCCTTTATTTAGCACACAACACTTTAAAAGCTTTTGGGGAGATCTTTGTGGGTGGATTGAGGGGATAGTCTGGAAGTAGGAGAAGGAAAATGGGAAGAGCTATGTCAGAGGGGAGCATGGCTGCCGTGTCTCACTCAAGCAGAGGTGGCCACAGAGGGAAGGGTGTCACGGGAACTGCACCACGAAAGCTCTGTGCATTTTGTATCTGTAACGTGTGGTGGCCGCAACCATCGTGACCTTTTTTGACCCCTGCCCTGATGGGATGGCTCTGCTCCCGAGTCGTCTTTTCTTCAGACTGAACTGCGGCTTTCCTGATTACCTTCCTTTGAACTTTGGATCTCGGTTTGAAGAGCCCTGAATTTAAACCCCCACAAAATAAGTGAGGGATGCATACGCTGGGACTTCTGTATTTGAAAGCAGACCGGCTGAAGCCGAATGATTTCACAGACAATGAGCCACGGTGGCGCAGTGGTGAGAGGGCGGTACTGCACGCTCCTTCTGCTGACTGCCGGCTGACTGCAGTTTGGCAGTTCCAATCTCATCAGGCTCAAGGCTGACTCAGCCTTCCGTCCTTCTGAGGTCAGTAAAATGAGGGGCCAGATTGTTGGAGGCAAGAGGCTGACCCTGGAAACTGCTTAGAGAGAGGGCTGGAAAGCCCTGTGAAATGGTATAGCATCCTAGTGGCATTGTGGTTAGAATGCAGTATTGCAGGCTAACTCTGCCCACAGCCAGGAGTTTGATCCTGACCAGGTCAAGGTTGGCTCAGCCTTCTGTCCTTCCAAGGTGGGTCAAATGGGAACCCAGACTGTTGGGGGCCATAGGCTGACTCTGTAAACTGCTTAGAGAGGGCTGTAAAAGCACTGTGAAGCGGTACATAAATCTAAACGCGATTGCTATCAGGGACCTCAAAGCAATTCTCCCAAGCAGCAGGAGTGGAGCATCCCAGAATTAATTCCAGAGAAGCTTCTCAGCCAGCATGGCTAGAGATTGTCCCGAGGAGAACAAGGCCAGGAGATACGCAGAGGCTCATTCGATGCTCTCATTCAGGAGCGTTTCAGCAGAGGCATGACGCTGACCCATTTTTGCACCGCTCAGGGTTGGAATGAACCAAAACGTTGCCTCTTGGGTTGGACAAGGGAAGACTTGTGGCCTTGGCTGTCTGGCCAAATCTAAGGAACGACCTTTAGGTTCCAACCCCCGACTTGGTTTCGACCAACTAGCCAAGCCAAAGTGGTCAAGTTAAAAATCCTACCAGCCGTTGCACAGCTTGTAGGTTTAATTACAGGGCAACCTGAAGATGGATATAGTGCCTGGGAGACTAGCGGGCAGTTGTGTGACAGCCCTGGAAGGAATAGCAACAAAAGAAATGCGGAAAGCATGGAAAGGCCTGGGTTCAGATTTCCACCCAGCCCTGCTGCCCTTCAGGGGAAGCCAATCTTCAAGGCTCAACCAGGGCAGAGGGGAACTTCCAAGGGAAGCTCAGAGGGAGGGAGAAAGGCGGGAGGGGAAAATCTGTTTGTGGACGGGCTTATTTCTTCTACAGATAGTTCTTGAATTACTATCATTCTCTTAGTGGCCATTGAAAGTTACAGCAGCACTGAAAAATAGAGAGAGAGAGAGAAAGGGAGGGAGGGAGGGAGTCAGAGGTGGTCTTCAACCGGTTCGAACCAGTTCTGGAGAACCGGTAGCGTAAAATTTGAGTCATTAGGAGAACCGGCCACTCCCGCCTCTGACTGGCCCCACCTTCATCTCTTCTCTGCCTCCCATTGAGTCCCAGCTGATCGGCTGGGTCTCCTTTGGTTGCCCTGCAAAAGGAGAACAGAGCTGGAAAGCAGGTTAGTGGGGAGGGAAGGGGGATTTTGTAGTATCCTTCCCCTGCCACGCCCACCAAGCAACACCACACCCACCAAGCCACGCCCACAGAACCAGTAGTAAAAAAAATTGGATCCCACCACTGATGGGAATGAGGGAAGGAGAAGGAGCGAGAGATAATTCTTTATTAGCCATGTGTGACTGGACACACAAGGAATTTGTCTTGAATGCATAAGCTCTCAGTGTACGTAAGAGAAAAGATACACTCATCAAGAATCATAAGATAAAACACTTAGTGATAATCATAGAATACTAAATAAGCCTTCAAATCATACTAGGAAATTAAATAAACAATATAAACCATAAAGATACAAGCAACAAGGATACAGTCATAACTGAGAGGAGATAGGAAGGATGAGAAGAAGAATAGTAATACAGTCTTAGTAAATAGTTCGACAGTGTTATGGGAATGAGTTGTTTAGCAGAGTGATGGCATTGGGGGAAAAACTGCCCTTGTGTCTAGTTGTTCTGGTGTGCCGGGCAGGATGTGAGGGGTCTGTAAATATTTTCACAGCCCTCTGACTTAGGACCATTTTTCACACTTAAGACCATTGCAGCGATCAAAAGCAAGGGTCTTCCAACTTGGCAAGTTTAAGACTTGTGGACTTCAACTCCCAGAATTCTCCAGCCAGCTCTGCTTGTTGAAGTCCATAAGTCATAAAGTGGCCAAGTTTGAAGACCCTTGCTTTTGAGAATAGTTGTTGCTGGGTGTTGGTGAACACTGGTGTGTCACCCAAACTGTGGCGTGTCAATTTTGACCTGCACGTCCTAGGTTTGGAATCACTATTTTAGTAAATCAATGTGGGTATCCATTCCTTCACAAGCACCCATCAGCAGGGTTGTTATTCACATCTTTTGCACCAATTCTGTAAATCTCGGGAGAAATGGGACAACAGCCCTACGGCTCCAGGATCCAGTAAAACACCATGAAGAGAGAACGTGCTTGCAAAACTAGATATATTCATGAAAGCAGAATTTAACTTTAACAATTAACACTGAACAAAATTGTATTAATAAAATAAATTGCTAGCAGAAAGGCCTATCCTAGCTTCAGTTGAAGGCTAAAGGGAAATATGATTGTAGTTTACAAATATCTCAGTGGGTGAAATATGTTGTTGTGAACTTCTAAAGTAGGACAAGTTTCAGCAGGTTGAAAATAAAAGAAAGAAGATTTGGGCTGCATATGAGAAGGAGTTTTCTAAAGAAACGAGTGGTTGATTCAGTGGAACAGTCTGCCTGGTTTTGCCTTAGAGCAGAGGGGTCTCCAAAGTTGGCCGTTTTGAAACTTGTGGACTTCAACTCCCAGAATTTCCCAGCCAGCGTGGCTTAAAGTTGCCACATTTGGAGAATCCCTGCCCTAGAGATTTTCAAACATGGCTTGGATGATCTGTTGGGCAAAGTTTATTAGATTCCTACACCAATTGGGCTGGAATGGATGTCCAGTTCTTAACACTCTGTGATTTTTATGATGTGTGAATAGAATTTAATATTAAAAAAGAGATTTAAAAAAAAAACACTTATAAGCCAAGCTCAAACAATATGCCGGAATAGAATAAAACAAAGTTGGGTCATTTTATGGTGTGGAAATTTGCTGTTTCTTTTAGCATGGTGTATGAATTGGGCCATCACCTGAAGCCATAACCAAGTTTCTCCCTGTAAATAAGAATGGCATATTTTTAAGCAGGTTTTGGGTTAAGCTTTGATGTGTGAACCATTCCCCTTTTCTATCTGTCCCCATTGGTCGTAAATATAGAGCAACATCCTGTCAATTATCGAGTCAAGTGGATTCTCTTATTGTTTCAAAAGAAGATGGAAACAGTGTGAAGAATGAAATATATTTGGCTATAAAGCTTCCCACACCCTAATTGTTCCTTTCAGAGTTGCTTCAAACTGAAACCACTTTCTCTGCTTCTCTTTCCAGACGAGAAACCCTTCGTAGTGGAGGACACATACTTACTCTGCCCAGCGCCTGTCTTACAAGAAGTTGGCATGTAGGTTTATGAAAACGCACACAAGAGTTGTTGGGGTTTTTTGCTGTAATTTTCACTGGTGAATTTCCTTTTGCTTCTGATCTGTCCATGAGGATTTCAGTAATTTGGGGAGGGGGTGGAAGCAGCGGTTCTGAATAGCTCTGCTATCCAAGGTGACCAAGAAGCGAAACAGAGGGTAGAACATGGTGATGGAGACCCCAATCCTTGGCCATTGCGGGAACGGCTTTGATAGCAGCGATGAGCCCGCCATCGAGAAGATTGGCTCTTGCCTGCCATGGAGGGGCCCATTCCATTGGTATTCTGGTCATTCAGCAAATCAAGGCGCCTTCTCCAGCTTGGTTGCCCTGTAGATATATGAGGGTAGACTTCCATTCTTCACAGCTAAAGCCCAAGTCCTCTGAAGACCACCTAGTTGAAGGTATCTGAGCAGAGGTGGGATTCAGCCGGTCCTGACCAGTTCTGGAGAACCAGTAGCAGACATTTTGAGCAGTTGGGAGAACCAGCAAAGATCACCTCTGACTGGCCCCACCAATCCCATCTCTTCTCTGCCTCCCATTGAGTCCCAGCTGATTGGCTGGTTCTTTTTTGGTTGCCCTGCAAAAGGAGAACGGAGCTGGAAAGCAGGTCAGTGGGGTGGGGAGGGAAGGGGGGTCTTGCAGCATCCTTCTCCTGCCACGCCCACAGAACTGGTAGAAAACGTTTTTTGAATCCCACCACTGTAATCACTGAGCTCTACAATGCAAAGAAGGTGCTGGGTTTTCAAATCTCAGAATCAGAATAGAGCTGGGAGGGACCTTGGAGGTCTTCTAGTCCAGCCCCCTGTTCAAGCAAATGGTTCAGACAAGTGGTGGCCCAATCTCTTCTTCAGAACCTCCAGCGATGGAGCCACTCACAACTTCTGGTTAATTGTCCTCACTGTTTGCAAGTTTCTCCTCACAGTTCCAGGTTGCTTCTCCCTTGGACGACTCTCCACCCAGCAAAAGACCATTCCTTTGTCTTTTCCCACCCCAACAAGTCATTTCTCCCCTCCTTCCTTGTTTTAGGGAAGCTGCCCTTCAAGTGAGCATGAACGATGGCCTCAGCTTCATCTCCAGCTCCGTCATCATCTCTAGCACACACTGTGTAAGTTGGCTTAGAATTCCACCCTTTTGCTTCTGGGACAAAAAATCCCCGTGAGTTTGAATCGGAGGGTCATGGAGAGGCCGCCCGCACGAGGATTTCAGGTCTGGCTTCCCTTGGAAAGCCTCTGATTAATGAGTCTTTAAGAAGAAGCTCTTTCGTCCTTTGCTAGTCTGGGGCTGTATGAAAGGCAGCTGTATGAAAGAATCCTCTTTTGAAGGGAGAGTTTTGGTCACGTCCCTGCCAGAATTTCTCCAATGGAGAGAGAGCCAAATAAAGGCACTCAGAACATGCAAAGAAAGAGAATGCCAATGCCTTCTATTACAGATTAACAGAGTTGGAAGGGACCTTGTAGGTCACCTAGTCCAGTGGTTGCCAACCAGTGGGCTGGGGACCATTGGTGGTCCGTGAGAAATTTTGCTGGTCCGCAGAGAAATGTCACCCCCAAAGCAATTAATCCAGGCTGTGCTGCCCACATGGCCTGCGGGAACACAAGGTTTGCATCGCTTGCATTGCAGACAACAGGAGGTAGTGAGGGGAGGGGGAAAAGGGAGAAGAGGGGACTGCATGCAAGGAAAGCAGCCAAAGTCTTTCTTCCTCTCCCCCAAACTGTGCCAGAAATGAGTCTTTGGGACCCTGCAAGGCCTCCTGCTCCAAGAGGCCGCGCCGGCAAAGACTCATTTCTGGTGGAGTTTGGGGGAAAGAAAGACTTCTGCTGCTTCTGCTGCTTTCCTTGCACGAAGCCAAAAGTCTCTCTCTCTCCCCCTGAGAACGGAGCTGCGATTCCAAATAAAGAACGATCAGTTGGTAGGAAAAACAGAGTGGGGAATTTTCCTGCAGGCTATTTTTGGAGATTTTCCCAGGGTCTGTGGTCTGCGGGATTTAGATTGATGAGTTTGGTGGTCCCTGAGGTCCAAAAGGTGACCCCTCCCAAGCAGGAGCCCCTACACCATTTCCGACAGTCCGGTCTCTTCTTGAAAGCCTCCAGGGATGAAGCTCCCACAACTTCTGAAGTTTGCCTTCAGATCTACCTTCAAATGCAATCGCATTTTTATCCTGTGGGTTGTGGAATAGTATCTGCATCATGAGTACTGTATTTTTATTTCATTATACAAATATAATGCAGGCAGTCCTTGACATACAACCAATTCATTTAATGACCAAAGTAACAACGGCACTGGAAAAAAAAATCACTCATAACCATTTTTCACACTTGCAGCCATCCCCCACGGTCAAAACTCAGATGCTCAGCCAGTGCCATTGTACCTCGGGTGGGAAGATCCCCAGAGTAGCTGTGCACTCCAATGGCTACATTCAAAGTTTCTGGCATCAAAGGATGTTGAGACTATTGTGGCCCACCAACAGCCAGAGGAGCTGGCAGCAGATTCAGACAGTGAGGAGGTTGGGGAGGAACCTGGGCCAGTCCTGGAGTCTGGGGGGCTTGGACGAGGGCTCTGCATCGGAGGCAGAAATGGGGACAGGGCCATCTGACAGTTTTCAGCTGCCTTTGGAGTTGGACATCAATGAGGCAGAGGAACAGCAGGAGCCTGTTCCCGATGTGCGCATGTGCCAAGCTGCCAGGAGAAGGGAACAGTTAAGGAACAAGGGTCGACTTGGGAGTAAAGCCACAGGTGGATGGAGAATAGCCCCTCCAAGAGGTAATAAAGAGGAGCGAAAGGAAAATGGGGTTTGCAGGAGACAATTAGTTCAATTCATTAGGGTGAAGATCTGTTCCTGACTTCTTGGAAAGTCATTGCTGCTACAGCGTGGCGTTTGGAAGGTATCGGCTTGGCAGCTCTCCAAGCTGATAAAGGCCTGTCGTTGTGAAATCTCCTGAAAGACTGTTGGCTGGGATTTTGCTGGAGAGGAATTCACTGTAAACTAAATAAAAGGGGTTTTATCGGGACGAGGAGTCAGCTTCATGATCTTGGGAAGGTCTAGGTCAGAACAGAGACTTCCTGGAAATGTCCTCTATAACTCATAGCCATGACCTCTGCCCTGACACTCCCTCGCACTGATGATGTTGCTTAGCTGGCTCGTGAAATGTCTGCAAGGCGATGACCAAGCTCAGAGAGTGCCAAGAACTCCATAACCCATGGGGATGGCCAACTGCGGTGCATCGTTTGGCCGTTGCCAAGGCGGAAAGCAGATCCTGTCTTGGACTTGTCTCTGCATAACCATCTCAATGGGAAGCTGATGAAGAGGTGCACTCCAAGGTACATTCTCAATGGACTTCGCAAACGCTGCCCGGCCAGGACTCAAACGGAGCAGGAGAAAATATTTGTCCGTGTTTCGAGCCCTATGAGGGAGCCCAGCCTGGCACAACCAAAGCCAGGGCCCCATGGCTTTGCAAACAAGGCTCTTGAACCCTGTCTTTCCCGGATAAAAACAAAAGGAAGTTTTGTCTGGCAAGGCCAGAAGAGAAGGAATGAGATGTATATCTCAACTGCAGTGGCCAAGGGCAGATTTATCTTGTAGTTTCAACTCTTGTATAGGATCCCACTGCTCACAATATTTTGGAAACGTTCTAGAACCTCTACAAAAGTCTTTGGCCTTCAATGAATTCCATTTCATATTTAATTATTCCCCCTCCCCATTTATTTTCAGGTTTTTAACTGAAATAAGGAAACAGCTCTCAAGGGAACCCACGGGGTGGGATCATGCAGTCAAAATGTTGGCTGCAAGGATGCGACACATGAAAGCCAAACCATGGTTTGATTGCCATCTCTTGGCCGCCATCTTGGGGTGTGTGTGTGTGTGTTTTTGACCTTGTGCTCATCCCGATGGCTTTGGTAGTTCAAAGAACTGGTTTATGCTTCCTTTGTAAATAGAAGGGAGATGGGAAGAGCAACCTCTTAGAGACAAGATCCTGGAACATCCTTCCAGCTTGGGGGCTGCGCACGATCTGCACACCAAATCTCCAATTTCCGTCTCCCAGCCCCTCCCAGCAAATCATTTGTTCTGATTGGATGCCGTCCTCCTTCCTTCAGTTCCTTGAAATATGAAATTAACCAGCCTGGCTTTGGGTGAATGGAGAGAAGCCTTGGGGAAGTGGGAACAGCCTTGGAACTCCAAGGACCGGGAGGGGGTTGAAGAAAATTCCCCCCTTAAATCTTATCAACAATTTTCCTTTCAAGAGAAACGTCCACGTGAAATGTGAGCATCTTCTCAAGAGCTGCTTTTCATCTGGGCCTTGGCAGGGAGAGGAAAAACAGGCTCCCTCCTCCTCCTCTTCCTCCTCCTCCTCCTCCTCCTCCTGCTCTTCCTCTTCCTCCTCCTCCTCCTCTTCCCAAGGGCCACCCAGCATTTCTGTTTTACTGAGCTGATTCTGTCTCCAGCGAGGGGATCTCAGAAGGAGGACTTTTGGGTGACTTTAGAACTTGCAAATTATCCAACTTGGGCTCTAGACTAGAAGAGGTGAAACGTTTCAAACTCTTTGGCCAAACCCGATGTGCTGCTTCTGTTCTCCCTATTATTTGTCCTGTGTTGAGTCCCTCTGAAATCTATTGCTGAATGTCTCCATTTGCTTTAAGATATCGGGCTCTATTTTCAACACAGAGCAAACTCCACTGATCACCTCTCTCTGCCTTGCCCTAACACAGGAGGTCTTCAAACTTGGCAGCTTTAAGACTTGTGGACTTCAAGTCCCAGAATTCCTCCTCCAGTCATGTTAGCTCAGGAATTCTGGGAGTTGAAGTCCACAAGTCTTAAAGCTGTCAAGTTGGAAGAGCCTTGCCCTAACACAATAACAGTATAACAGAGTTGGAAGGGGTCTTGGGGAAGGGGTCTTCTAGTCCAACCCCACTGCTTAAGGAGGAGACCCTCCACCAGGAGTGTCCAACTTTTGGCAATGTTAAAAGTTGTGCATTTCAACTCCTAGATGGCTGGCTGGCTGACTGACTGAGGAATTATGGGAGTTGAAGTCTACAGGTCATAAAGTTGCTAAGGTTGGACTACTTCTGCCCTACATCTTTCTGGACAAATGGCTGTCCAGACTCTTCTTAAAATCCACCAGCGATAGAGCGCCCACAGATTCCAAAGGCAGGCCATTCCACTGATTAATTGTTGACTTCAAGCCAATTGTTGACTCCAAACTTGGCCACTTTAAGACTTGTGGACTTCAACTCCCGGAGCTCCTCAGCCAGCAGCAAAGCTGAGAGTTGAAGTCCACAAGTCTTAAAGTGGCCAAGGTTGGAGATCCCTGGTTTAAACCAAAATGGAAAGCTGGAAGCTGAAACATGTCACAGAAACCGAGCTGGGTTCTGCTTCAGGGCACCTGCCACAGAGAAGGCCTCTCCCAAAGCCAGAGGTCTCTTCACCAAGGATGGGAAAAGGACGCTAAGACCTTGAGGCCTCACCATTGGCCAGGGATTTTGCTGTGAGCTAGCCCACCTGTCCGGTTCGAGCAGGGCTGGGCTTCATTACATGCTGGAAACCGAACCATTTCGTGGAATGTCCCCTGGTGTGGGCTTTCAAATCATCTGCATCTCCTCTCCTGGAGATCTTTGGCTTCAAGCGACACAGGAAAGAACGCGGAAAGTGGACAGTTCCCTGAACTGCCCAAAGAGATCCTTCAGGGATTCAGGGACTTCAGTGGATTTCTTTCCTCCCCCCGATCTCCTTCATCCGATGGTGCCAGAGGATACTTGGAGCCGAAGGCAACTGGCAAAGTCCTGAAAATCTTTTGGCTTCTGCTGAGGTTTCTGTTTATTTAGGCCCAGAACTGTTTACATATGAAGGGAATATCCAAC
Organism: Notechis scutatus; assembly: GCF_049901735.1. Classification (NCBI taxonomy): domain Eukaryota; kingdom Metazoa; phylum Chordata; class Lepidosauria; order Squamata; family Elapidae; genus Notechis; species Notechis scutatus. The sequence goes on along the minus strand of NC_142015.1, from coordinate 1,128,864 downwards.
ATGCAAGGATAAATGCTCTACAACCTGCTGCAAGAAATTAAGAATATATGTTCTGAAATAGAACCCCTCCCCTGGAGCCATTTCATCCTAAGGTCTTCTTACACGGGAATCGGTGTTGGAGACTAAAGATCCACAACCTGCCTCACCCCAAAACCTTGAAGGTTGGACTCTGTCCTCTCAGGATGGGGGATGAATCACATCCATAAACTGATGTCATGTGCCGGGGATCCAAATGCCATCCAAACTCCATCTTCATGTAGTTAGCCTCTTTTCTTGTTGGATATTTGGCAGACTTGAGGTCCAGCACCCCTCCAGTTCCTAACAACCTACAACTTTCTCCTGTGCCAGTGACTCAAACTTTGGCAGCTTGAAGATACATTGACTTCAGCTCCCAGATTTTCCCAGCGTGCTAAAGTTGAGAAACGCGGCCCTGTGACATTCATCAGGTTCCCTACTCCACTCAACACATTTGAAGGAGAAATGTTGATGTTAAAAAGAAGTTGGAGTGCTGCATAGGCCACGTTTTCAGTACCACCCTTATTTTCCAGAATATTTCAGGGTCCCAGATGAGCCCACAAATGTTCCCAGAACATTTTTAAAAATGAGCCTTTCCTTGGAAGTGGGACCCTCTGTTTAGAAGAATAGAAGCTGTGGGGAGACCTCTTCAAGAAGCTTAAATTGGATGATCTGTCGGTGTTTTGCAACTGGCAACCATTTTGTGAACGTGCCCATGATACGTCGCTAGAATTCCATATGTGTGCATTAGTCCAAAGGGGCATCAGAAGTTTTTCTCTTGCTTCTCTCCTGAGAAGAGGTGAACTCAAACTTCAGTTCCCATGATAAATTAAAGGTAAAATGGTCAAAGTTCCCCTCACACATGCGTGCTAGTCGTTCCTGGCTCTAGGGGGCGCTGCTCATCTCTGTTACAAAGCTGAAGAGCCAGCGCTGTCCGAAGACGTCTCCGTGGTCATGTGGCTGACATGACTAAATGCCGAAGGCGCATGGAACGCTGTTCCTTTCCCGCCAAAGGGGTCCCTATTTTCCTACTTGCATTTTTTACACGCTTTCAAACTGCTTGGTTGGCAGAAGCTGGGACAAGGAATGGGAGCTCACTCCATGACACGGCGCTAGGGATTCGAACCGTCAAACTGCCGATCTTCCTGATTGACAAGCTCAGCGTCTTAGCCACTGAGCCACCGCCTACTGTTAAAAGGAATCTCAACTTCTGTGAGTTCAGGCAAACCAGCATACGTAAAGCAAGGGAGTCAGTACTTTCAAATTTGTGAAAGTTGAGGAGACTTCCTTTTCAAACTCCTTTTGATGCCTCCGAAGCAGCCCAGTGGGACAACAGGGGTGGTAAGCCTTAAGATAAAGAGTGCTTAAAGCATCCCAGGAAACTATAGTTTGTCTGCTGCTCGTCCAAAAGAGCCCCCTTGCCTCTCCACGCTGGTCTCGCTTCCTTTCCTTCACATCCTGTCGTCCTCCTGGCTTCTCTGGTGGGGAAAGGGGAGGTCGCAGGGAATGGAACATGGGCCTCCTTAGCTCTCCACCCATTTCCCTGAGTGCCCAGAGACACCCCCCTCCCCCCCCTCAAGGCAATTTTTCTTGGCCTGATGATCTTGACAGCTGTTCCAGAGGCTGGTGGAAACTCTGATTTCAGGTTGGAGAGAAAAGTGTCGACGCTTTTACAGGGGAACCTGGAGTCAGGCAACTGTGTGGATCGTTGCTTTGGCAACGCCTGGAGAGAAACATGATGGAAAGCCATCCCAAGGGCCCCACCTCTTTGATTTATTACAGGGGGGAAAAAGAGGTGGACAAGGGACCACCGTGGTCTTCCTTCCATGAAGATGTCCAGATGGGCTTAGGCTCCCTGTTGCAATTCCCCGGCGGTGGGCCATCCTGGATGGGGATAATGGGAGTTATGCTTTTGTAGGAGAGTAGGTCAAGTCAGGGAAATTTGAGTCTGGTCAGACCAGGGAAGACAAAGTGACCAGGGAAATTCGGAGGAGTGCTTATAGACTTATACACTGCTTCGTGGTGCTTTGCCACCCTCTCTAAGCGGTTTACAAAGTCAGCCTCTTGCCCCCAACAATCTGGCTCCTCGTTTTACCCACCTTGGAAAGACAGGAGGCTGAGCCAGGATTGAACTGCTGGCAGTTGGCAGAATTAGCCTGCCATACTGCATTCTAACACCTGTGCCACACGGGAGAAAGGAAGGGAGGGAAGGAGGAAAATAGCAATAGCACTTAGACTTATATACCGCTTCATAGTGCTTTTACAGCCTTCTCTAAGCTGTTTACAAAGTCAGCCTATTGTCCCCAACAATCTGGGTCCACCTCGGAAGGACGGAAGGACGAGTCAACCTTGAGCCTGGTGAGATTTGAACTGCCAAATTGCAGGCAGCCAGCAGTCAGCAGAAGGAGCCTGCAGTACTGCACTCTAACCACTGCGCCACCACGGCTCTTATATCGTTAGAAATAGTTCTAACTACAGTAAGTTTTTCCGTGGACACAAATTGATTAAAGTGCATTGGGCAGCAGAGTTTCAGGCTATTTCAGGATGGCTTGCAATGATGAAATTGAACAACTGAGTGGCTGGCCAATATTTCCTTAAGGCCCAGAAATCACTCCTTCTAATATTCAGCAGGGTTTAGTTAGGCAAACTACCATTAATCTGATGGCAAAACAAGGCTACCCCTCCTCCCCCAAAGTAAGTGGTCTGAGGTATTCCCTAGTTCTCCACCTATGCAAAATAAAAGAGAAAAATCTATTTAAACCTGCACTGAATGATGGAAAAGGACCCATGTCCTGGGAAGAGAGAGAGACAGAGACAGAGAAAGACAGACAGAGACAGACAGAGACCAACACAGAGAGACAGAGAGAGAGAGACAGAGACAGAGAGAGAGACAGAGAGACAGAGACAGAGAGAGTCAGAAAAGGACACAGAGAGAGACAGAGAGAGAGAGGTCCTGCCATGCTGCTGAATTCATGGCTGTTGCATTTGGTTATGTTACAGCAAGGGTGCAAATTTCAAAGGCTCAGGAAGCCAGCATGGTTTCTGAAGGAAGCCAACGAACAGCAATTTTAATAAAAGCAGAGCAAATATGTCAGCCACAGGGAATGTTCTTCGTGATTGTATTTAATTAATGGGAGTGCCATTGCATTTACTCAAGTGAAAATTTGCTCTGGCTTCAAGTCCTGGATTCCTGTGTCTCTTTCTCCTGGCTCCTCTCCTTTTTGGAGCGGGGCCTCCGGCAGCCAAAGCTAAAGCCCAGCGGTGAAAAGGGCTGGACAGCTCATCCCTGCAGTGTGTGGGTCAAGAATCGAGGAGAACCAGGATAGGGTAGAGGGAAAGGACTGGGCCAGGAATGGGAAGACCCAGGTTCGTGCCCCCTCCTCAAATTTCCTGGGTGACTTTGGACTGGTCTCTCCTCCCAAACCATTTTTCTTCCCAGGTGGGAAAATAGTGCAGGTGCTGCACAAGATGAGAGAGACCCAGGATCAGAGGTGGTACTGAGGTTCTGGAGAACCGGTAGCAGAAATTTTGAGTAGTTCGGAGAACCGGCAAATACCACTTCTTGACTGGCCCCGCCCCCATCTATTCTCCGCCTCACGAGTCCCAGGTGATTGGCTGGGTCTTCTTTGGTTGCCCTGCACAGGAGAATGGAGCTGGAAAGCAGGTTAGTGAGGTGGAGATTTTGAATGGGGAATCTTGCAGTATATCCATCCCCCTGCCACGCCCACTAAGCCATGCCCACAGACTGACTGGCCCCGCCCCCATCTATTCTCCGCCTCCCGAGTCCCAGCTGATTGGCTAGGTCTTTCTTTGGTTGCCCCGCACAGGAGAACGGAGCTGGAAAGCAGGTTAGTGGGGTGGGGAGGGAAGGGGGATTTTGCAGCATGCCCACCCCTGCCACGCCCACCAAGCCACGCCCATTGAATCCCACCCCGCCTAGGATCATCTGCGGAAGCTCTTTGGGGGACTTAGAGGCAGTTTCCCCGCCTCCAACCTTGGCAAAGAGGTAGAAAAACATCTCTTGTAATATTGGACCAAAATGGGAAGCCACTTTCCATAACCTTAATGAAAAGACCTTCATCAGCCCACATGGAGTTGGTTAAGATCAGGAGTGCTTTTTTTTTTTTTAAAAGAAAGGTTTTATTTTTAGCAGTTCAACAACAAGCTTTGCCAACTATTTTCATGAAGGCAAAAATCCAATGTGTAGCAAGCAACAGTAAATGCCGCCTTTGTAGCGAAAAGGAGGAAATTATTAACAAATTATTGATCAGTGAATGCAGTAACATTTCACAGACTGACTACAGTCTATGCTGAGTTAACAAATTGACCGAGTTACCAAATTTATTGATAGGAAACTTTGTGAGAGGGTTGGATTTGGATACAGTAAAAGCTACTGGGACCGTCACGATGAACAAAATTTGGGAAAAATGAACGGGTTAAGATCTTACGGGAATTAAAATTAAAATAGATAATACAACAATTATTGAAAAGAAGTAATTCCAGTTCATTACTGTTACTATTCTGGGCAATGCTAGGATTGTAAAAAAAAAATTCAAAATACCAGGATCAAAGTTGAACACCTATGAAAAAGAAACCCATTGTTATACCAGTTGTGATTGGAACCCTCAGGGTAATACTTACCGTAAATGATTCCCTTGATAACTGGAACTGCTGAAATTATTGTACCCAAACACTCTAATTTTACAAAAAAAAAACCAAACCCTTATCCTGCTTTGAACTATCTATATTTTTAGACTTAATAATTCTTAAGTCCCTGGTTAAGACTTCAATTATTAACTTTCTTTCGGTGAATCTAACTTCATTTATTCACATGTAATAATAATATACAAAGAGCAGATATTTAAACTAACGGATGATAAAAGTACATAAGTACAGCATATCAAAGGTAGAGTCATATCAGTCCTTCATGAAGGACAAGTCAGGAAATAGAGTCCAGAAAACAATACCAGAAAAGTCTTTGAAAGCCTGGCAGATTTTCTCTCCCCGTTCTTATACTGAAGAGAATCAAGAAAGGGCCATCTTGAATTTCTTTCTCACCCGTTCCTCCCTTCCGGGGCAGAGCTGGTATTTACCTAACTGCTCCGCTTGATTCCTTCTTCAAGGTTATCTTCATACTTCTCAGTCAATCAATAGAGCTGCAAGGGACCTTGGAGGTCTTCTAGTCCAGCCCCTGGTTCAAGCAAGAGATCCTGTGACATTTCAGACAAGTTACTGTCTAGTTTCTTCTTAAAAACATCCAGTGATGAAGCACCCGCTTCTGGAAGCAGAGCTTTCACTGGTTGATTATTCTCACTATTAGGAAGTTTCTCCTTAATTCAAAGTTGCTTCTCTCCTGGATTAGTTTCCATCCCTTGTTTCTTGTCATGCCCTGTCTGGTGCTTTGGAGAATAATTTGACCCCCCTCTTCTTTGTGGCAGCCACTCAAATACTGGAATACTGCTATCATGTCACCCCTCAATCTTCTTTTCTTTAGACTAGCCAAACCAAAATAATGTAATGTAATGTGGTGACCAAAACTGGATGCAGGATTCCAGGTGTGGCCTTACTAAGGATTTATAAAACGGTACTAATGCTTCGCATGATTTTGGTTCAATGCCTCTGTTTATACAACCAAGGATTATATTAGCTTTTTTTGGCTGCTGCTACAGTGACCCTTCATTCCCAGTAACCCTTCACGGATGAATAATGGGAGGGAGAAGCACATCCACAGGGGTGGGGAGAATCTAAACATGTCCAATGCATCCAAAAAAGAGCCAGAGTTTCAAACTTGGCTTTTGTATCCCATCCACTCCACCCTACACCCTTCGGGCTGGGTAGAAGCAGGTATTATCTGTGGGAGGTTTGAAGCAAATTTCCCCTGTGCCGATGACATAAGTGTTTCTGAAGAGTAAACATCTTTAATATAGGCACTTTGCTGAAAACTACATTTATTACAGTAAAAATATAAAAACACTTTTGGAGTCTGCCCTGTTTTTACAGGCATCAAGAAAGCTACTACTAAATGCCTCATAAAGAACATGAATTTGTATTCTCTGGAATGCCAGAATTGCTCCCCCCATTGTTTCTCCATCTGGAAACCTGCTAGATAAGTGATGCTTTTGGCCATTTTAAATTCTCTGGAAGATGAACTATATTTGAGGTCATGCTTGAGTTCCAATATCTACAGATTTATCTGGGTTTCTTTCTTTCTTTCTTTCTTTCTTTCTTTCTTTCTTTCTTTCTTTCTTTCTTTCTTTCTTTCTTTCTTTCTTTCTTTTCTTTCTTTCTTTCTTTCTTTCTTTCTTTCTTTCTTTTCTTTTTTCTTTCTTTTTCTTTCTTTCTTTCTTTCCAGGGACATCAGCTCTTTTGAAATCAAACATGCAGCACATTATCAATATTTTTAAAAATTAAAAGAATTTGGCAAAGATTTCAAGAAAAGGGTAGAAGTGTTTTAGCCTAGTTTAGGCAACTGAAGTGTCCTAGGCAAAATTTAGACTTGTTGAGCCAAAAAAAAATCAATATTGCTTTAGCAGATATTTATGCAAGGAGTTTGGAGCGGATGTAGTAGGAGACAGCTGTCTTGATCCCCAACAGATTCTCTATCCACCTGACTTTAATTTTCAAAAATATTCATAATTAAACTTGTTTTTAGATTTTGCAAATCGGCCTTCTGCAAAGCAACATTCCAACTTCTAGCATTACATTTATTTCCCGTGCTGCCTTTGGAGAGTTGTGCCCACCTGCTTTGAAAAAAAGGGCAAAATTAAGTTGGTGAGTTTGGAAAGTAGCGAAGGTGGAGGAATTGCTAGAAGCCCCCTGCCCTCTCTCCTGGTTTGCTGGGACTGTCCAGCCATTTGGCAACCCACAAACCTACTCAGATGACTGGGAAGATTACCTACTGTGAAACACCCTCTCCCCAAATGCTAAATGCTTCCCTTGTCCAGAAATGTTCCTTGCCTTCATCCAGCTTCAGCTGATGCCAATAGTTAATATAGGAAGCATCTTCTGTGCAATGAAATGATGCATCTGTGTGTAGGGGTGTGTTGGTTGTAGGTGTGTGTGCTGGGAATTGGGGGGAATCAACCCAGGTATCAACCCAGGAGCAAGTACAGTCAACATTGGTTTGTATCAAATAGTGGTTTTTATCTACAATAGGAATATAGGAATACTATAAGCAGTAACTAAACAAACAGCAATTACAGCAGGGAAGAAACGCAACGAAATAACCAACACTCCAGCAGGGCCTCCTCTTATTACACAGGCTCTTAAAGGGATAACAGCCAAAGACCCTGCTGACTCATTCCCCTCATTGCATCAGGTGGTCAGCTCTTAAATTATCACCTTGACACACCTTTTGAGCTACTACCCAGTTGCCTCTTCCTGCTGGTTAGAATGCAGTATTGCAGGCTAACTCTGCCCACAGCCTGAATGTAAACTGTCTAGTTGGCGACTCCAGAAAAAGAACAGCAATAGCACTTAGACTTATATACTGCTTTATAGTGCTTTACATCCCTCTCTAAGCAGTTTACATTCAGCCTCTTTGTCCCCAACAATCTGGGTCCTCATTTTACTCACCTTGGAAGGACGGAAGGCTGAGCCTGGTGAGATTCGATCTGCCAAATTGCAAGCAGCCGGCAGTCAGCAGAAGTAGCCTGCAGTACTGCACTGTAACCTCTGCGCCACCAAAGAAAGTCCTGGGGCACTATTTTACCAAGAGTATAAAACTTTACTGAATTGGCACACATCCTTGCATTCCATTCCACCACCACCCTCTCTTTTCTTTGTCAAACTGCGAGCAAAGCAGAATATAAGTGAAAGCGTGGGTCAGTTTTGACACTGGAGTTCAATCCTGATGGGGCCCAAGGTTGACTCAGCCTTCCATCCTTCCAAGGTTGGTAAAATGAGGACCCAGATTGTTGGGGGGCAAGAGGCTGAGTCTGTAAACTGCTTAGAGAAGCACTGTAAGTGGTATATAAGTTTTAAGTGCTCTGGCTATTATCCACTGGAGTCATTTTTTTCTGTCTTTCTTCAACTGGTTTCTTCCACTGCAGTGAATTTTTAATCCTGTTCTGCGAGGTTTCCAGAGTTATTCCACTGAGAGGCAGACTGAGAAAGTCCAGACCCCTTTCATATTATTCCTTTCCAACTTTCCATTGAGTTGGAAAGGATAGGCATAAATCCTCCAGGCCTTTAGGACCAACCCACCCTCACCTCTGAAGTTAGTTTGTGCACATCTTGATAGCAACCAGAGCCAGCAGAACATGCAGCCAAGGTCTGTTGTGTGCAGAAGCTGGCCTCGCGTTCCTGCATGCACCTGTTGGTCTTCTTAGACTGCTGTTGCACTAATCCAGACTTAGCGGTCTCTCACATACAGGAAATCAGGAGTCCAGGCCGTTCGAATGAAAATATGTTTCTTGTATGCTAATGCTGTTTACAGGAATCTGATTTACTAGCAGTCAAAGTGAGTTGGCGGTAGATAAGACTCAAGGGAATTCAAGGTGGGCTGGACTTCGATCTCCTGTGAGGGTGAAGAAACTCAAGACTGATGGTGTATTTGACCCCTCCCTCCGGCTCAGCCTGGTCATCTCCTACATTGTCATTGTTGCCAAGGTTGGCTAATTTCGTAGCTTGGGAATTGGTGCAGCAGCAGGAGAAGCTAGAAAGGCAGGATTCAATATTGTGAATGAACAAAATGAACAAATGACATTCATTCATCAGGGCAAGGATGAGTATCATACTCCTCCCTAGAAAGAGTGCAGAGAAGAGCAATAAAGCTAGTAGTAGGTCTTCAGGCTAAAGCATACAATGTATGGTTAAGAGAACTAGGTATATCTAGCTCTAATGAAGAGAAGGATGGGGCGAGGGCATGATAACTGTCTTCCAGTACTTGAAGGGTGGCCAAAGAGATGAGGGATCAACTCATTCTCCAAAACACCAAAGGCCAGGACAAGGAGCAACGGGTGGAAATGTGTTAATGAGAGAGCCAACTGGGAACTAAGGAGAAATTTCTTGACAGTGAGGGCGATTAACCAATGGAATAGCTTGCCTTCAGAAGTTGTGGGTACTCCATCACTGGAGGTTTTCAAAAATAGACTGGATAACCATAGAATAAAATAGAATTAGAATTAGAATTAGAATTCTTTTATTGGCCAAGTGTGATTGGCCACACATGGAATTTATCTTGTGTACATAAAAGAAAAGATACATTCATCAAGAGTCAAGAATCATAAGGTGCAATACTTAATGATAGTGGTAGGGTACAATAAGCAATCAAAACATACTAGGAAACAGTCAATATAAATTGTAAGGATACAAGTGACAAAGTTACCGTCATACAATCACAAGTGGGAGGGGATGGATGATAAGGAGTGATGAGAAGTTTAATAGTAATTGTAGTGCAAACTTTGTAAATAGTTGGACAGTGTGGAGGGAATTCTTTGTTTAGCAGAATATTGGTTTTAGGGGGAAAAATTGTCCTTCTGTCTAACCATTTGTCCAGGACAACATAAGGACTTCTGCCTTGGGCATGGATTGGAGTAGAACAGGGGTCTCCAACCTTGGCAACTTTATGACTTGTGGACTTCAACTCCCAGAATTCCTCTGCCCAGCCATGCTAGTTAAGGAATTCTGGATTTGAAGTCCACAAGTCCTACAGTTGCCAAGGTTTTTGGAGACCCCGGACAGAGAGCAAGTGAGAGCAAGCAAGCAAGAGGAACACCAGTGATGGGAATGATCCGAAATTGTGTTTTTTTCCCCCAGCTGTGTAGAGTTACTTTCAAACATCTGGCAACTTGAACAACTTTGTTCCATAAGAAATGTGGTACAGTATCACAGTGGGGTCGTTTCTGACAATTCAGAAAAAAATGTTCTAAAAATAATTACCCTGGCTAAGTAGTCAGTGGTAGAAAATGCTTTGAAACATTGCGTTCAATGGCAACAAGATTAAAGCTGTTAATTAATAAACTATTTTTTTAAAGCTAGAATTAATGTGTTCTACTGCTGTTTTATTATGCCTTTAATTGAAAACAATTCTCTGGCTCCCCTCCTGGATTACATTCTGAATTTGTGATTTGAGAACTCCATAGACTTTGCATCGCTTCTGGCTCCAAGCATGGAGAATTTTGCAAAGAATTGGACTGGGGCATAATTTCTCCTTTGGACTCTCCTCTTTGTTTAGTTTGGGTGCCAAAGGGGTTCAAGAAGAACATTCCTAGGGTGGAAACAATTTAAGGAGACCTACAAGGGGGATAAATCAACTAAAACAAAATAAATTACATATATTTTAGCCTAGAGAAAAGAACATTAAACAAGGATAAACAGAATTTTTTTCTACTGCAGCAAGCGATATGCCTAGGACAACAAATGCCTAAAGATATAGACATATACTGAAGAGACGCTGAAGGACTGGACTTAAATGGCCTTCTTTTCTATAATTGTATTAAATTCATTTTCCTCTTGGAAATGAAATCACTCAACAAAGAATAACTAAGACACACAAGGGATTTGTCTCCAGTAAAAAAGCACACAATGTAGATGCAAAGCAAGAGAATAATAATAGTAGTAGTAGTAATAGTAATAATAATAATATCAATAAAGGGGAAATAAAGAAGATAAGAAGAATAGAATAGAATTAAGAATAGAGTAGAGTAGAGTAGAATAACAGAGTTGGAAGGGACCTTGGAGGTCTTCTAGTCCACCCCCCTGGCTTGGCAGGAAACCCTACACCACTTCAGGCAAATGGTTATCCAACATCTCTTTTAAAACTTCCAGTGTTGGAGCATCCACAACTTCTCAAGACAACCCTTTCCAATTAATTATTGTTCTAACTGTCAGGAAATGTCTCTTTAGTTCTAGGTCGCTTCTCTCCTTGATTAGTTTCCACCCGTTGCTTCTTGTCCTGCCCTCAGGGGCTTTGGGGAATAGCTTGACTCTCTTTTAAATAATAATAAAAAATAAGGATAATAATAACAACAACAGCTAAATAATAATAACTATAGCCATACTAAATGGTAAATGCACATAAGCATTAGACAGAACTGGGAGAATGAGGTATTTAGCAGAGTGATGGCATGAGGGGGAAAAACTGTCCTTCTGTTTAGTTGTCCTGGCACGCAGTGCAGGGAAGGAGTTGAAACAGTTTGTGTCCAGGAGGTGAGGGGTTTGCAGGTGTCTTCCCAGCCCTCCTTCTGACCCGCGCAATCTACAAGTCCTCAGCGGAAGGCAGGCTGCTTGCCCTTGTTCTTTCTTCAGTCTTAACTCTCCGTCGAAGTCTGTGCCTCTCCTGTGATTTTTGCCTCCTTTCCACTTACAGCTTACGTCAGAATGACCTTGAAATGCAAGGCTGGCTTTATCTCATTCTCATATTGTCTCGTGGTTTGGAACGTGTTTTTGCCAAGTCTTTTTTGTTCAGAAACCTATCTGTCTTCCTGGCTTAACCCATCCCTGAGTCTGTGATGTCTAAGGGTTAGGGCAGGCCCACAGACATTTCTGGAGGGAGTCCTGATATTCAGATCAGCCCTGAGTAATCCATGATAGACTCTGGGGGTGGTCTCTGTATCTTCGAAGGAGTGTGGAATAGCCATGGCAATCAACGAACAGGCGCATCAAATTCTCTCTCTTCATCACCGAGGACAATAGGTTTCTGTTAGACAGCCAGGAAAGTCCAGCATGATCCCAGCAAAATATTATGTCAGTAGAGCAAGGATTGGGGTCCCCTAAGGGTCTCCAGTGGGGAGGAAAGGCTCAGGGAAGGGACAGGGGTTTCATGGTGGAACATCATGTAGATAGACAACCACACTTGGAATACGGCATCCAGTTTTGGTCACCCTATTATAAAAAAGATGGTCAAGGAAGATTAGAGGGCTGGAGGCTAAAACATATGAAGAATGGCTGCAGGAACTGGGCATGGTTGGTCCAGTCTAGCGAAACGAAGGACTAGGGGTGACATGATAGCAGTGTTCCAGTATTTATTTCTATTCATTTATTTGTCAATAGCTTTCAAAATATTAAACATAAGTATAAATACAGGAAATAGGTATGAATAAATGGGGACAATAGGGCAGGGATGGTAGGCACGATTGTGCGCTTATGCACGCCCCCTTATATACCACTTAGGAAGGGGGTGAGGTCAATAGTGGATAGTTTAAGGGTAAAGGAGTGGGGGGGGGGTTTGAGGATGTAACAACAGTCAGGTAGTGTGTCCCAGGCATTGACCACTCTGTGGCTGAAGTCGTACTTTCTGCAATCAAGTTTGGATTGGTTTACATTGAGTTTGTTTCTGTTGCGTGCTCTTGTATTGTTGCACTTGAAGGTGAAAACGTCATCGATTGGTAGTACATTAAAGCAGAATATTTTATAAACTATACTTAAGTCAAAGTGTAGGCAACATATTTGATGGGCTTCCACAAAGGCAAGGGGGTCAACCTATTTTCCAAAGCACCAAAAGGCAGGACAAGAAAAAAACGGATGGAAACCAATCAAGAAGAGAAGTAATGTGGAACTAAGGGGAAATGTCCTCATAATGAGAACAATTAACCAGTGGAACTGCTTGCCTCCAGAGGTTGTGGCTGCTCCATCACTGGAGGCCTTTATGAAGAGACTGGGCAGCCCCTTGTCTGGAATGGTCTATATAGGGTCTCCTGCAGGGGGGTTGGACTAGAAGACCTCCAAGGTCCCTTCCAACTCTGTTATTCGGTTAACCTTTGTACAGACAGTCCAGTTCACCCTCCAGCTAGAAGGATCTTCAGCTGGCAAGTCAGAAGTTCTCCGGTTGCCATTCTAGAGAGAACTGGCAGCGACTTTCCATTCTGGTTGGTTGGCATTTTCTAGCCATTCTTTAATGTGGATTCCCTCAAGGTGGGGCTCTCCAAATGCTTTGGAGCTGGATGGAGTTTTCTCAGCCACGAAAAACAGGAGAAGTGAGAGTTGGGCACCCAAGACTTTTGATCACGTCCATAATGTGGTGCTAAGCTCTGGTGGGGCGACCTCTCGGTTCCGCTTCCAGCTCCTGAGTGCTGAATAATCAACACGGCTGGGCGCAGGAGCTTTTCTCTCATCAACCAACCCAGCCTCTGGTGGGCCAGGATCAGCCAAGCTCCAGAGTGCTATTTCACAGCAGAAGGAAACCTACCCGAGGGTCATTTGTGTTATTTTAACAGTCTGGTTCTATAAAACCAAAGCCTCGTAAGTCTTTGCCAGGCCTAATTTTGCTTGCTAGCTGATCCCCAAAGCCTGATGACATCAGTCAGGAACGATTCAGGAATATTAGCTGGTTTGGGGGAAATGCACAGTCTGTCTTTGAGATTACATTTTGGAAGCAAAGTGAAATAATCCATTTTCGGGGCATTTTAATGACAGGAAGAGGAGGTGACTCCTGCTGAAACGGTCCTCGGTCTGGTATATTCAGATCTATTAAAATGTATATTCCATCTACTGTTCGCTGGATTAGTGCAATACACACCTTCTCTGCTCCAAATTAAAATCATATATCCCAACTTGACCCAAACAGTTTGTGCTTTCAAGCCAGGGTGTCATTGGAGCTTCGTTGCTGGTCTCTCCAACCTTGACAACTTTAAGACTTGTGGACTTCAACTCGCAGAGTTCCTCAGCCAGCCTCTACAAGTCTTAAAGTTGCCACGGTTGGAGACCCCTGCTCTAAAGTGGTGGTTCTTCAACTGGGAGTAGTTATCCCTAAGGAGCAATTTGGTCACTATTCTGACCAAGGCTTCCCGAGGCAGTAACGATCACACGCTGTTCCCAAAAATCTTGTTTTTATATGCATTCACAGCCCATAATGAGTCCTAAACAGTTTATGAATAGTTCAACAGAAGTCTGCCACAGATAAGGCTGATAAGCACCCACCTTGATCTCCCTTGAAATGCTGCCAATGTCTAAATTGCCCATTAGCTGGACAAGGCCAAACGGAGCACAAAGTCAACATGGAGCTTCAGAGTTTAAATCGACCAGAACGAACATAGTTGCTTCCTGCAAAGGTTCCTGTCCCTTTGCTCCTCCTTTATGTCTTATGGGAGGGGCCAGTTATCACCAAGCCTTACTCCTGAGTCACCCCTTTTGTCTTAACTGCTCTTGCCTTCTGGCAGCTGTGCGCAAGCGCACACTGGGAACAGGCTCCCGCTGTTCCTCTGCCTTGCTGCTGTCAGATTCTGGAGACTCCGGAGTCAGCACTTAACTCTCAGATGGCCCTGGCTCCATCTCTGTGTCAGACACAGATCCCTTGTCCGAGCCCTCCCCAGACTCCTGGACTGGCCTATGTTCCTCACCACTGTCTGACTCTGTTGCCAGCTCCGCAGGATGCCGACTGACCACAACAGTCACATCCTGGGGGTAATTCAGCAATCTGTAGTTACTTGCTTGTGAATTAAGGATGCACCATGGTCCCGTGGTCAAAATTCAGATGCTTGGCAACTGGCATGTACTTATGATGGTTTTGGTGTCCCCGAATCAGGTTCGCTTCACAACCAGGTTACCAACTTAACAACTCGTGTGAGAGTGGCAGTTGACCCAAAATTGGGACGAGGGTTGACAGACGGAACAGAAGACCCGTAAGCCCTGAAGTTCCTCCCTGACTTAACCGTGATGCTTCCTTTTGCAGTCTGATGGGACCATCCTGGCAATTATCTTGCTGATCCTCTTCATTCTCTTGGCTCTGGCTCTCCTCTGGTGGTTCTGGCCCCTTTGCTGTACTGTGGTAAGTCCCTGGTATTCAGTTCTCCCTTTTGGCTGGCCTTCTACGTCAAGAGGGGGAGAAAATCGCTCCCAGAGAAAGCCACAAGGTTGCTTACGATGAATAGTTTGTAAGGAGGAAAACGACGTCCTCCTTTTCGGTTGCACTACTTTGTCGGATGAGGTCATCTAAAAATATGGATGCTGCGGGTGTGCCTTCAGAAGTGAGATTTCTGGGAATGTATGGAGTTTGGGATCCCAGGAGATTTCAACTTTTGCTACTTGTATCAGAGGTGGGATTCAGCCGGTTCTGACCGGTTCTACAGAACTGGTAGCGGAAATTGTGAGTAGTTCGGAGAACTGGCAAATGCTGCCTCTGACTGGCCCCGCCAACCCCATCTCTTCTCCGCCTCCCATCGGGTCCCAGCTGATCGGCTGGGTCTCCTTTGGTTGCCCTGCCCAGGAGAACGGAGCTGGAAAGCAGGTTAGTGGGGTGGGGAGGGAAGGGGGATTTTGCAGTATATCCTTCCCCTACCACGCCACGCCCACCAATCCTCAGCCCTAAGGGGTGCTAGATCTAGAGGTTCTAGATCTGCTTTCTGCAGACGATAGGAAGCTGCTGCAGCTGCTGAAGGAAGACAGAAGCCATTGAAGGCACAAATGCCAGCTAACCACGTAAGGCCAACCCTACAGCGAGAAGCGAGTAGCACCAAGATTGTACCCGAAACACGCTGATACGATCAACACGATTCTTTCCCAGGAATTACAGCTCACCCAGATGAGGCTGATTTGTTAGCAGTTCTGCTGCCCAGGAGGGCTTCTGCTACCCTTGGTTGGTGAACTTTCATCATGTTTACAAGAACATCCATGACAAAACATGGATGCAAGAACACGCATGACAAAAATTCAGTGGACGTTATTCCTTTAGACCTGGGATGTCCAACCATGGCAACTTTAAGACTTCAACTCCCAGAATTTCCCAGAGAAGGAAGTGTGTGTGTGTGTGTGCACCCAACTCTTTAAAAATAATGTCTAAAAACAGATCCCCTTAAATGATACCAGTTCATCAGTAGCCCTTTTCGCTCTCTCAATAACATTCTATTCTATTTGATTCAATTCTATTCTACATTCTATTCTACGTTGCATTTTATTCTGCATTCTAGTCTACTCTATCCTGAATTCTGTTCTTTCTATTCTGCTCTGCATTCTATTCTATTTCTTTTTATTTTCCTGTTCTATTCTACTCTAGTCTCATTCTGTTCTATTCTACATTCTGCTCTCTTCTCGTCACCGTATCATAATGAAGTGGTGGATCCAAGAAAAACATACAGATCTCTGTTTAGGAAAAAAAAAAAAAACTAATGGAGCTGGAATCTTAGACATTGTGAGTATATATGCCCCACAATTGCAATATAACCAAAGGCCTGATTTGTGTCCAGTGGCATCTCCGCAAGGCCAAAAGGCAGTTTTGCACCCTGACTGTGCAATGCAACTAATTTTCAAATAACTGCACTTTCTACCAGACACCTCTATGCTTGGAACTTTTTAGCAGTTCTATTTCTCTATCCTGAGGGCCAAATTGAGCAATCTTCTCTCAAAAGTTTAAAAGCAAGTCAGAGCCACGTCCCCTGCTTTTAAAAAGCGTTCTGGAAAGAAGGTGAAGTGAACCAAGGCCATGTTCCAGAGAGAAAACATCTTATGGGGGGAATCATGTGGAAAGAAGAATCTTGAAAACCTCGTGTTTGCAATTCCAGCCTTTAAGACAGGAAAAGTAGGAAGAAGCGAGCTGGCCTGCTCGATGGATATTGAATGAAGCTGGAGAAGAAAACCAGAGTCTGGGCTGAATCCTCCAAGGAATCTTTCAAGATACAGCTTGCACATTTTCCCATCGGTCTGGAGGAAATAATAATAATAATGAAGTTAACAGTCCTTTGACAGTCACTTTCCAGCCAGGGAGATAAAGGCTGGCATTATTTCTCAATCCTATTAGGAAGCTTCCTCCCTAAATGTAAAAAAAAAAAAATAGTTACACAAATACAATGAAATGTATGAGGAATTATTGGAGTGAATGGCTCGTGGTAGATTAACACGTTAGCCGATAATTTATTGGGAAATTTTCCTAGGTGGGGAAGAAATGGATTTTAGCTAAGTAAGTAGCTTGGATGAAGCAAGGCAGTTTTGGCCTTGCTAGAATTTCTAATTAAGTAAGGATCAGCTCGGCTGACATTCCTTTGGACAGGAAAGAAGGGAGTTAAAAAAGAAAAGAAAAGAATGGGAAATGGTTGGTTGCATCCTCTGGTCCAGCTGAGCAAGGATGAATGAGAGAAGGGTGTGTTTCTCATTAAACAGAGCTCTATTTGTGCGTATGTGGAGTTCACATTAGTAGAGATCCACTCCCCACTCCTTGCAATCTGCATCTTAGGATTGCACACCCATTAAAAGGGGTGGAGTTGATTGCAAAGTCAAATTGAAGCCAGTATCTGTCACCCCTGTGAGGGTGCCTGGACAACTATCCTATTGCAACCCCACTGATGTCAATGAGATTTCCCTCGTTCTCCTGTTGAAGGAGGCTGGTGTGCATGGATCGGATGTAGGTGTGAATGCTTTCACGGGAGGTAAGGCCTCGATCTTTAGTCATCTGATGACAAAAGCTGTCCTGGGAAGTAGAGAGGCTCCAAGCCCCACCGGATCAGGTCAAACTAACCCTACACATTCTGCTTCCAAATATTAGCCAGCTGGGACGAATGAAGCAGCTTTCACCACTGTATGATAGTCACACCTATCATCTTCTTTTAATGACCCCCATAATCCCTTGCGGGGTGGAATGTGGGCCGCTGAATGGAGCTGAGTGTTTCCTGGCCGGATGCCTTTCCTGTCACCGATCTGGAGTTTTGTCAGCCGATACATTCTCATTGTGTCCAGAGAGAGAAATATCTGCCTCTACCTGGGATTGAACTTGCTGCCTCCTGATCGTGAGGTGAGAGCTCCACTTCTAGGCTGCCGCGCCACTCCTGATGTTCACAGCTGTATACCCCTGGAAACAGATGAATAACAGCTGATGGGTTATGTAATTCGCCCAATTCAGTCGGATTCTAGGAGCTGAAGTCCACAGACCTTAAAAGTTTGTCACGGTTGGGCACCCCAGACATAAATGAGAAGCTAGGGAAGAAAAGCCGAGGCTGAGAAGGTGCCGCATTTTCTGTTGGCTATGAAGTTCTTTCTGTCAGGGCTGGGGGAGGGAGGGTTAAATTTGGACCTTCACGGGTTCAGGTATTTTGCCAGCTCCTCAGAAGGCGACCGGCCAGATCTGAGGGCTGTGGTTTTTAAATGGAGATTGAAAAATGTGTCTGTCGTGGCATCTTCTGAGGACAGGCCCTGAAAGGGACCCTAAGGTGACCTTTTGTATTCATTTCCCTCCTTTTCAGATTATTAAAGAGCCCCCGCCGCCCCCGATGGAAGACAGCGAGGTGAGTGATTGGGTCCTTTCCAACATTTCCTTCGATGTTTTGCAACGCTGTTGTGTGGAGTCTCTATTTTCGGGAAGCATTTTGTTCGCACAGCTCGGTCTTCAAGGCCCCTGGAAAGGAGGAAATTACCTGGGAAATTACCCTGGAAATTACCTGGGAAATTACCCTGGAAATTACCTGGGGAGCAGGTAATTCTTGCTCGCTGGGTTGCTCCCTAAACTAAGGATCTCCAACCTTGGCCACTTGAAGTCCACCAGTCTTCAAGTGGCCAAGGTTGGCTGGGGAATTCTGGGAATTGAAGTCCACCAGTCTTCAAGTGGTCAAGGTTGGCTGGGGAATTCTGGGAATTGAAGTCCACCAGTCTTCAAGTGGCCAAGGTTGGCTGGGGAATTCTGGGAATTGAAGTCCACCAGTCTTCAAGTGGCCAAGGTTGGCTGGGGAATTCTGGGAATTGAAGTCCACCAGTCTTCAAGTGGCCAAGGTTGGCTGGGGAATTCTGGGAGTTGAAGTCCACCAGTCTTCAAGTGGCCAAGGTTGGCTGGGGAATTCTGGGAATTGAAGTCCACCAGTCTTCAAGTGGCCAAGGTTGGCTGGGAATTCTGGGAATTGAAGTCCACCAGTCTTCAAGTGGCCAAGGTTGGCTGGGGAATTCTGGGAGTTGAAGTCCACCAGTCTTCAAGTGGTCAAGGTTGGCTGGGGAATTCTGGGAATTGAAGTCCACCAGTCTTCAAGTGGCCAAGGTTGGCTGGGGAATTCTGGAAGTTGAAGTCCACCAGTCTTCAAGTGGCCAAGGCTGGCTGGGGAATTCTGGGAATTGAAGTCCACCAGTCTTCAAGTGGCCAAGGTTGGCTGGGGAATTCTGGGAGTTGAAGTCCACCAGTCTTCAAGTGGCCAAGGTTGGCTGGGGAATTCTGGGAGTTGAAGTCCACCAGTCTTCCAAGTGGCCAAGGTTGGCTGGGGAATTCTGGGAGTTGAAGTCCACCAGTCTTCAAGTGGCCAAGGTTGGCTGGGGAATTCTGGGAGTTGAAGTCCGTCAGGCTTCAAGTGGCCAAGGTTGGCTGGGGAATTCTGGGAGTTGAAGTCTGTCAGGCTTCAAGTGGCCAAGGTTGGCTGGGGAATTTATTTATTTATTTATTTATTTGATTTGCCAATTGTTTACAAGATAATAAGTATAAGTGTATACATAGTTGTGAATACATGAAATGGGTACATATAAGAAAAATAAAAGAAGAATAAGAGAAACAATAGGACAGGGAGGGTAGGCACGTTGGTACGCTTATGCACGAATTCTGGGAGTTGAAGTCCACCAGTCTTCAAGTGGCCAAGGTTGGCTGGGGAATTGTGGGAGTTGAAGTCCACCAGTCTTCAAGTGGCCAAGGTTGGCTGGGGAATTCTGGGAGTTGACGTCCGTCAGGCTTCAAGTAGCCAAGGTTGGAGACCCCTGCCCTAAACCATGCCAGCATGAACAGAAAACGGTAAATGGGAACTTCCTAGGGTGACCCATCCCTGCAACAGAAGCCAATCAGAAAGTAAGTCCAAAGTGGGAGCATTGGCATGCGCAGGCAACTTCCCGCATACCTCTGTGCATGCGCATGTGTCTCCCATGCATGCGTCTCCCCCCCCCCATGTATGCGCAACAGATACCTACAATCGGCTGGCGGGGGGCGCACACCCATGTGACAGTACTTCTGGCACGCATGCCATAGGTTCGCCATCACAGCCCTATTCTATACCAGTGCTTTTGTTTTTTCCTACCTATTTTTCTCGCCGCTGAATTCTTTCTTGTTGGACAGGGCCCAGCGCTCAAATCTGTCAAGATCCTTCTGGATCATGAGACTAGTTTCCAAAGTGTTAGCAATTCCCCCTAGCCTGATGTCGTCTGCACATTTGATAATCTCCCCTTCTATCACGGTGTCGTCACTGTGGCTTCTACCCTCCTTTGTGGCTGCATGTTGGGTTTTAAGTACATCTTGTGCTTTGATTACATGGTGGGTTTTCCAGGGATGAGGTGCGTTTGTTGCCGTTCTGATTAGACGTTGCAGCTTTGAGATCAAGGCTAAATTAATTTTCTTTTGATGGGTTTAAATCGGAGCAAACCAGCAGCCCCATCATGTCATCGTTCATGAGTTTTTGTTGACATCTGGAGTCCACAAGCTTTCTCACTCAGCTGGTTCCACAGCCAAGTCAGGAACACATACGCATACGGAAGGAGGGAGGGAGGGAGAAAGAGAAGGAAGGAGGGAGAGAGAGAAGAGAGAGGGAAGGAGAGGAGGGGGGAGAGAGAGAGAGAGGGAGGGAGAGAGGGAGAGAGGGAGGGAGAGAGAGAAGGAGGGAGGAAGATAGAGAATGAGAGAAAGGGAGGGAGGGAGAAAGAGGGAGAGAGAGAGAGAGAGAGGGATGAAGGGACAGGGAGGGAGGGACAGAGAGACAGGGAGGGAGGGAGAGAGAGAGAGGGAGGGAGGGAGAGAAGGAGGGGGAGAGAGGGAGGGAGAAAGAGAAAGAAAGGGAGGGAGGGAGAGAGAGGGAGGGAGGGGGAGAGAGAGAGAGTGCTTAGATCTGATATCCATTTAGCTTCAAAGATACCCAGCAAAGTTTTGGCAGGCCAGGATCAATGGAAAACAGAGCTCTTAGCTCAGCAAAGGTGATTTATGAGCTCCCTCCAAGACATCTGCATCTCCTCCCACATCTGCTTCCACCTTTGCTGTTTGAAAGGGACCCTTTCTAGGGGGTGCGGCGGTGGCTGCTGTTCGCTCCTCTGACCCGAAACTTCTTGGCTGGCTTGCTTTGGAGTCAAATAAAAGGGAACTTAGAAGTTAACTTTTGAAAAACGTCCCCAGGAGGGGAAGGGAAGGGAGAACCAGTTGGCAAGGAGCCCAGAAGTCTGCCCCTGCTGTGCAGGAGAAAGGTGTGGCGAATTGTTGATGGAAGTTGGGAGAGTAGAGACGGAGAACCTTTATACCTTTCCTTCCTTGGGCTTTGTCCCGAAACACGTCTTGAGATAGAACCAAGAAGCCAGAGGAGGTTCCCTTTTAGCACTTCCAGCTCAACAGACGGCAAGGATCCTTTCCCACCGTAATGGATGGTGTGAAGGGGATTGACGCAATGCTTCCTGTTAGTAAGACCAAGAACTGACGTGGGAGAGAAGGAAAGGAGTCCAGATGGCCACCTTCAGCAACAGGGCCCTTAAGTCTCCCCTTAACAGAACCAAAAAGGAGCTTGAAGAGTTGAAGGTCTACAAGTCTTAAAGTTGTCAAGTTTTGGAGTCTTCTGCAATAGAGCAGGGGTCTCCAACCTTGGCCCCTTTAAGACTGGTGGACTTCACCTCCCAGAGTTCCTCAGCCAGCCATGAATGATAGAGTTGGAAGAGACCAGAAGGGTCATCTAAGTCAACCTTGGCCACTTTAAGACTTGTGGACTTCACCTCCCAGAGTTCCTCAGCCATCCATGAATGATAGAGTTGGAAGAGACCAGAAGGGTCATCTAAGTCAGGGGTCTCCAACCTTGGCCACTAAGACTTATGGACTTCAACTCCCAGAATTCCTCAGCCAGCTTTGCTGGGAGTTGAAAGCCTAACTCATGGACTGAGGATGGAGCGGAAGCGCCAGAGAAGGACATAGTAGGCAAAAAAAATATTGCAAAGACATGTTGGTAACAAACTGAGAAAGGCCCTTCAGACGGATGTTTTGTCTGCTAGCACCTGTCAATAAACATGTGGGATGTTTTGAACCCTTGCCAAGACAAACCCAAACTTCCTTTCTCACTGTGGGGTCTTCTCCAGATGTTTTGACCTACAACTCCCATTATCCCTCACTGGTTTTGTTGGTCAGCACATCTGGGCACCAGGAAGCTGGAAAGGGTGTTTGGGTGTCTCTTTTAATTTCAGCAGCAAAATCTATTTTTGGCTTTTAAAACAACACAAAGGCAAACCATTAGGTAATAGATTCCTAGAAGGCCATTTGGGGAATGGAATAACAGAACAGGGTTGGAAGGGACCTGGCTAAAACAGGAGACTCTGTACCAATACCATTCCAGACAAATGGCTGCCCAGTCTCTTCTTACATGGCTCCAGTGATGGAGCCCTCAACTCCTGCAGACAAGCCATTCAGCAAAATCTATATACCTAAAAGCGAAATACCACTCAAGCATCACCACAAAATCTCCAGAACCGTCAAGCCTACAAACTTGAAATTGGAACCGTATGTTCCTCTTGGCTTCTAGGGGCTCACTAAGAAAGGATTTTTCGAAATGACCATCAGAGCATTTAGAGTATTTCCTATATTATTATTATTATTAACACGCTCTGATGCTAAGGAGTTCTACTCCCCTCCCCACCTGGAAAGAAATCTCTTCCAAATGCAAAACACAAGCAGAGAAGAGTTTCAGTTTCAGTTTCACAGCACCAAGCAGCTTTAGTCCAGAACAGTTGAGCTAAGCCACGCCCAGGCTCCTTGCTGTCTCTTTCTTGGTCACACAGCAAATACTGCTTCAGTTTCCAAACAACCCTCAATTCTCTCACAGACTGGCAGGAAGCTAGCCAGATGAATACCGATGGATGCTGGTAGGCAGAGGCAGAATATTTTTCCCCTTATTTTCCTCCCCAAAAACTAAGCCCGTAGTTTTGTAGCGAAGCACGGGTATCGAGCTAGTAAGTAAATAAAACAAAAATAATAAGCCTATTCCAAGGCTGGGCTTTCTTTCCTGCTGGACAAACCACATCTAGGCAGGAACATGTCCAGAGGAGGTGGCAAAACCTCTGAACCAAATGCTTTTGCACATCTCCGTTGTGGTGATGAAATTCTGCTGGCTTTGTTCTTCCAAATATTTCCCTTATGAAGTAGAAAATGTAACATAACTACCTAAATGTAGCTATATATCCTCTGAATATTATGCTTTGCTAATTCACCGGGGGAACTTTTGAGTCAGATTTTCATTTTAGGAGAAAAAGAAGTGGGGAAACGGAGACAATTTGCTTCAGAGGATAAATAAAATCTGGGAAGAGGAAAAGTCGACACAAACTCCAAAATAATGTCTGATTTGTCTGGTAACCAATAAAGTAATGGCTGAATAAACAATGGTATAAGCCAGAAGATTTTTATTTTAAAATGTAAATGGAGTTCTTCACAACATCTTCTTTCAATCCAAGGATTAGAACTTCTCATAGCTCAATGTTGATGCCCATATTTTCTCTCTCTCTCTTTTAGGAGGAAGATGATGATGGACTTCCCAAAAAGAAGTGGCCAACGGTGGATGCTTCCTATTATGGCGGGCGTGGAGTTGGAGGCATTAAGCGGATGGAGGTAAGCTGCTCCCTGTTTCCGATTGCCAACAAATCAAACACAATCCAAAAGGAACAGAAACCTTGTAATGCTTTTACAAAATAATTAGCTGTGATAAGCACAAGCCTTGCCAAACTGTGTGAGACTTGCCAAAAGAGAACAGACAAGACATAATTTGCAATACAAGAATCTTCAAATACATACTCAGGATACTGGAATGTCCCCGAGGCTGGAGTTTCAAAACGTCTTTGCCTTCTGCAAAGTACATTCGTTTCACAGCTGGCTTTTATCTTCTTGAAAGTGGGGTCATTACCTTGCAGCCTTACTCCTGAGTCGCCCGTGCTGTTGCAGCTGCTCTTTCCTGCGAGCAACCTTGCGTGCACGTGCACTTGGCTCAGGCTCCTTGGGAACCTCCTCATCACTGCTGCCAGCCCCCACAATCTCTGAAGGCAGCAGTCCACTCCCCAATGGTCCTGGACCCTCATCCGAGTCCTCGCTCTCCTCAGTCATCCGCACCTGCTGCCAGCTAACCACAACACTGAAGGGGGAAATTCCCCGCAGGCCAGTTTATAAACACAATCTGCTTGAACCAAATTTATTTGAATGTCCCCAGGTTCAATGAATACCAGGTTCAGTTCTCAAGTTTCAATGAAAAAAAAACCAAGAAAGTCCAGTTGCCTTTTGGAAAAGCAACTTTCCCAGGGCAACCATGACCTGGATGATGGAGAATGGAATTCATGGGGAGCTGAACTTAGGTCTCTTCTGAGAACACAATGACTCCAAACTGATGATGCATTTGACGCTGCCCTCGGGCTGTGCCTCCTCATCTCCTACATTCCCTTCCCCTCACAACCCTCAGCAGAGCCCCGGTGAAGCCTCTTTCTTCTCCTCCTCAGCTGACCCTGGAACTGCCTGCCACTTTGTTGTGAGGAGGGGACAAAGAGAGCCAAGGACTATGAGGAAAACTACGGCCCTGTTCCCCATTCTGGCTTGTCCCTTCAGGGAGGAAGAGAGTTCCTCCTTCCAGTGCCAGCATCCCACAGCCAGCCCTATCTTAACAGATAACACATAATCAGAGTTGGAAGGGACCTTGTAGGTCATCTAGTCCAACCCCCCCGCACCCAAGCAGGAGACCCTACACCATTTCTGACAGGTGGCAGTCCACTCTCTTCTTGAAAGCCTCCAGGGATGAATCTCCCACAACTTCCAAAGGCAACTTCTGTTCCATGGGTGGATTGTTCTCCCTGTCAGAAAGTTTCTCCTTATTTCCAGGTTGAATCTCTCTCCTTGTTCAGTTTCCATCCATTATTCCTTGTCTGGCCTTCGGGTGCTTTGGATAATAGCTTGACCCCTTCCTCCTCTCTGGGGCAGCCCTTCAAATATTGGAAGATTGTTCTCCTGTCTCCCCTGGTTCCTGCAACCGTCCATCATAGGTTTCAGCCTCCAGTCCCCTCATCATCCTGGTTGCTCTTCTCTGTACTTTTTCTAGAGTCTCAACATCTTTTTTATAGTGTGGTGACTGTTTTTTTTTTTCTATTATCTTTTCCAGTATCTTCCTGGCTATTGATGTTAGGCTGATTGGTCTGTAGTTTCCTGGGTCTGTTTTTCTTTTCTTCCTTTTTTGAAGATGGGAACCACATCAGCTCTTTTCCAGTCCTCTGGTAGTTCCCCGGTGCTCCAAGATTTTTGAAAGATACGGTGCAGTGGTTCTGAGATGACCTCTGCCAGCCCCTTTAAAACTCTGGGATGTAATCCGTCAGGCCCCGGTGATTTGTGTTCAATCTTACTAGCAGGCATCCCTTGTTCTCCCCTCACCAGCATAGCTTTTACACCCTTTGGGATGGGGAAGGCGCATTTATTGTGTAAGCATTTTGATGTTTTATCTTGTGGGTTTTGTGGTTATGAAGTGCCTGGAATCACCTCTAGGCAAGTTGGGTGGCATGGACGTGTAGCAAGCAATAGAAGCCAGTCTTCCCAGAGAAATTATTGAAGTATCACAGCTTTCACTCTTCCTTTTCTAACTGATAAGGCTAGTAATTAAGTATATAAAGCTTTCTGGCTAATTTATCTGCAACAGGAAAGGGGGAGGTAACTCTGAATCAACTGCTGGCTTGGTTGGGTTCCTTGATAAGGCTTCCGGGAATTTTAGGGCCAGGAGGAGAGAGAGAGAGAGAGAAACATTGCAGTTCGCTAGCAGAATTAAGAAGAGTTCTGGGGATCATCTCCAACTGTTGAGGACTTGTAAACTCAAGATTTTCCACTGGTATGTTCCTCCAAAGTCTCCAATGTAATCCTTCCATTGGTGAATTTGATGAGATCAAAGAGTCTCTGAAGCAAAATCCCCATCTTTATGTCTCCTTAGACCAAGCAAGGGCCTCCAAACTTGGCAACTTTTAAGACTTGTGGACTTCAACTCCCAGAATTGAAGCTGGCTGAGGAATTCTGGGAGTTGAAGTCCACAAGTCTTAAAGTTGCCAAGTTTGGAGACCTCTGGTCTATGTTTTCATCTGCAGGACTTTGATCATCTTAGTTTCTCTAAAATGTTTTGCTTTCCTTTTTCTGCCCCATCCCCGCTCCATAATTGTTGCCTTCATCTTCTCCCCAACTCACCTCAGAAGCAGGTCTAGGCCAACAGCTTCGGAGCTCCTCATGGTCTTCTCCCTAAAAAGCCAACAAGCTAATGTGTTTCACCAGTCTTTTTGCTGGTGAATTGTCAGAGGACTTGGGCGATCAACCAGCTTCCATTGGCCACTCTAGGCCAAGTGAAGGCATGTCCCCTTCCCTCCCATTTGGAGGACATGGTCCTCCAAGGCTTTTCTGCTTGGACACAGGAAGAGTCTGCATTCTTCAATCGGGATGGCCGAGGAATTGCTGGCCGAGGAATTCTGGGAGTTGAAGTCCACAACTCTTAAAGTTGCCAAGGTTGGAGACCCCTGCCCAGTGGTGGGATTCAACCCATGTAACAACCGGTTTGGTTTGCGCACAGCATTTGAAATCCGCCCATTTTCAGCTCAGGTAGATGGAGATGTTTTCCCTTTCAGGTTCGTTGGGGAGAAAAGGGATCGACTGAAGAAGGGGCGAAGCTGGAGAAGGCCAAGAACGCCCGCATCAAGATGCCAGAACAAGAGTACGAATTCCCAGAGCCAAGGAATCTCGGAAGCAGCAACCGCAGGTCCTCCTCACCACAGAAGTGGTACTCGCCAATCAAGGTACGTCTCTGGCTGGCTGGGCAATTCTGGGAGTTGAAGTCCTTGGGGCTTAAAAGTGGCCGAGGTTGGAGACCACCCCTGATTTAATACACAGCATTATGGAATTCATCCATAATGACTTCAGAGCTTTCCTAGAATCGACTTCCTTGTGCCAGTTTTCTACCCCTGGCTCAACTCTCTTCCTTGCCACCGTGCTGGACTTATTTTGTAAACCTGGTAATGAGGAAGAAGAAGGGGGGGAAAGGGTAATTGGAGAGGAAGGGGTTAAGTCCTGTCCTCCCGCCGTTTGAATCCTCTGCCTCCTTCCCCCACGCCCCACTCACTTATAAAATAAACTTGGATTTGGGATCCTTGTCTCCTCATAACATCTTCTAGGGGGGGGGTGACTGGGAATCCTGCCCGTTTCCAGCCTTAGCAGAATTTAAAATATGAGACAAAGTATAACAGCTTTATTTGCAAGCTTGCTTCCACTTCTCGGTGTTTGGAGCCAAATTCCTGGCTATGTTTGAGAGTCTGAATGGAGCTTAGCCAAAGAGAGGAAGGCAGAATATGCCCCCCTGGCTACAAAGGGGCTTTTCTGTTTATCAGATCAACCTTGGGTTTAATCTCTTTGGAGCCATACCACCTATGGAAAACAGCTAGTCTTTCCCCCCTCAAAACCAGCATGGAAACGAGCCACGATTAAATGTGCATATTAAAATTGCTGTCCAGGTGAACATGTGTTCATACACAATAACTGTGACTTTGGCATAGAAATAGGGTGTCTCTTCCAGCCTGCTATCTTTCCCCTCCCCCATGTAAATAGTTTTTTTTATTTTTATACAAAAACATCAAATAAAACCCTATTTCAGTTATACAGTGTGTCGTCTGTACATGTATCCTGTGCACGTATTAATATTTGTATACATTTCTTACTAAGTTTACATTTGTATTGTAATCTATCCAGCATTATATATCATAATATTACATTGTTACCGCGTCATTTAATTTCTCATTTTATTTTCCAACCATCTATAAAATAAATCCCAAATCTGATAGTACTCCCTTTCTTCTTGCTCTCTAATGGCCAGTGTTAATTTACTCATTTCTGCACATTCCATTGTTTTCTTAATCTCCTCCTTCTCCACCACCGGAATCTTTTCATTTTTCCAATTTTGAGCAAATAACTTCCAGCCTGTTATCTCTGGACCCATCCAAGGATTGGCTTGTTTCTGGATTCCCCTGACTGATGCTCAAGGCTACTTCGTAGCATTATTCTAAAATGGGCAGGTGACCATCTCACCTTCCTAACTTCAAGGGTGAAGCTTGACGTGCATGTGAAGGACATTTGTTACATACCTACATTTGTTCATTGATTAGTAAAGAGTCCACCCATTTCTTCTGCTTGGTTGGATGGCGTGTAGTGTACGCCTATAGCAGTGTCATTTTTTCCCCTTTTATATTCATACATTATATTTTATATTGATATTTCCTTTTATATTCACCCAGCACTGCTTATACTGCGTTATGATCAAAGATTGTCCTAAAAATATCAGCCTCTTGGGCCAAGAAAAGCTGGGTTTTGTGGCATGCATAAATTAGGCATTTCTAGCGTGAATATATTTTGTTTTCACTTCTTTTTGGGGGGGTGGGGTTTGCTTGGCTTTGCATAATTAATTCTGCTTTTGCCAGACCTTGAGAAAAAAGAAGGGATTGTGAAGGTCACGAAAGTTCAATAGAAACTCGATCCAGACATTTATTGGGATTTCAAGATTCCAATGTTGTAGAAGGACTAGAATATTATTCCTTTTTTTTTTTTTTTTTTAAAGGAAGAAAAATAAACTTGATATTTTGGTAGCTGAATTCCAGGACCAGCAGGCTGCCTATTTTTCCTGCAATACTGTTGCACATGTTGGAAGCATGTTAGCTTCCAAACTAAATTCAAACTATTTACGTGCCCTGAGTTCACATATCCCACTATACCGCCATGTTTAATTTATTCCAAATAGAAGAGAATGAATGAGCTGGGAGGGACCTTAGAGGTCTTCTAGTCCAGCCCCTTGCTCAAGCAAAAGAACCTATACAATCTCAGACAAGTGACTGGTCCAGTGTCTTCTTTAAAACCTCCAGTGATGGAGCGCCCAATATTTCTGGTGGCCAGCTGTTCCACTGGTTAATTGTTCTCACAGTTAGGAAGTTTCTCCTTAATTCCAGATTGCTTCTCTCCTTGATTAGTTTCCGTCCATTGTTTCTTGTCTTACTTTCTGATGCTTTGGGGAATAATTTGACCCCTCTTCTTTGGGGCAGCCCTGCTATCATGTCACCCCTAATACTTTTTTCTAGACTAGCCAGAGCCAAATCCTGCAGCCGTTCTTCTATGTCCGGGGTTTCCAACCTTGGCAACTTTTAAGACTTGTGGACTTCAACTCCCAGAATTGAAGCTGGCTGAGGAATTCTGGGAGTTGAAGTCCACAAGTTGCCAAGTTTGGAGACCTCTGGTCTATGTTTTCATCTGCAGGACTTTGATCATCTTAGTTTCTCTAAAATGTTTTGCTTTCCTTTTTCTGCCCCATCCCCGCTCCATAATTGTTGCCTTCATCTTCTCCCCAACTCACCTCAGAAGCAGGTCTAGGCCAACAGCTTCGGAGCTCCTCGTGGCCTTCTCCCTAAAAAGCCAACAAGCTAATGTGTTTCCCCAGTCTTTTTGCTGGTGAATTGTCAGAGGACTTGGGCGATCAACCAGCTTCCATTGGCCACTCTAGGCCAAGTGAAGGCATGTCCCCTTCCCTCCCATTTGGAGGACATGGGGAGAGTCTGCATCCTTCAATTGGGAGAGTCCCTTTCACTGGATCCAAAAAGCTCCTGCGCTTTCTCAACCCAGAGACAGCAATGAACCAGTTGAGATGTTGGACCATGAAGTGGGAGAAAACAATCTGCCTTTATCTCACATCGTGGTTGAACTCCCCCACTATCCTGGACCCATCAGCTGTGGCTTGGTCCGTTATGGACTCTGGTTGAGAACCTCTGTGTCAGGATTCCATGATCCCCCACCCCTCTGGGTGTATCATAATTCATATTCTCCAGCGAAAGACGTCCATAGCCAAGAGTCATCAATCACATTCTCCAATTCGAGATTTGCGCAGCGGAAGCTTCAGTCACCCAGTTACAATCTCTGTAAAATATGAATGGAATGCACTTTCGATTCCAAACTGCTACACTGCTCTTTCCTACTCCTTTCCCCTCCCTCTTTCTGTTGGCAACTATAAAATGGGCATAGAAATGTTTTATGAGTTGACATTCTGGTCTATATCAGTAGACTTAGATGGCCTCTTGTTCTGGATCATTCCTGGCATCCCTATCCCCCCAAAAAGGTTGGATTAGATAACCCATGAGGTCCTTCCAATGCACAGGTTTTGTGGTTCTATGTCCCTTCTCTTCTGGGAGCCATTTTTGAAGACTTTGCACATTTTCTTGTAGGCTCTGGGGGGGGTATTAAAAACTGCTGTAGCAACAAAGAGAAATGTGGTACCAAAATCACATTCTGGGACGCAGAACCTGGTTTAAATTAAGTCTTGCAGATGGTTATTTGGATGAAGAGCAGCCTCTACAAACACGTTACAATAAGAAGACAGCAAGGGGCCCATATTTTTCCCTATCAAAATGACTTTCCATTGTTATTTTCTCCTTTATAGTTAAGAAATCTGGAACGTTGCCATTGTAAGACATGCTCCTTTGTTTATCCACATTTGTTTGAGGAACCTTCGTGAGTTGGCGTAGCCTCTCCTCCTTCAGCTGAGAGACTAAATGACAGACCCACAATCACTGTGAGACTTACAGGAGGGAGCAGGAATCTTGACATCTGCTCTCTCTGTTGTGTTGTGCAT
This sequence comes from Notechis scutatus, assembly GCF_049901735.1. Taxonomy (NCBI): domain Eukaryota; kingdom Metazoa; phylum Chordata; class Lepidosauria; order Squamata; family Elapidae; genus Notechis; species Notechis scutatus. Next base: position 1,098,352 of record NC_142015.1, on the reverse strand, counting down.
CCTTTGGTCTGTCTGTTGTAGCACGGGGAAAAAATGAGACATGCTCTCCAGACAGGCCTGGGCGTGTTTACATTCACCAGTAGTGTCTGTGGGTGCAAGGGAGCTATGCAAAAAAGCCACAACCCTCCTACTTAAGAGAGGTTTGCAACATGGCTTTCCGTGCAACCCAGTCGGCTCGTTGTGGCTGCCTACTTATTTTCTGAACTGGACGTACTTTAGAAATATCTCCCTGGTCCATGGAGGGTTCCTTAGCTTGAGTGACCCTAGAGAAATGGACTGTCAGGGCTATGGTAGTTACACCCATTTAAATCGTGAGTCTCTAGCCGGATTCCCAAAGCTTAAAGAAGATTTATTAGGAGTAGACATGCCAGCGCTGCCTGGGTGCAGCCGACGCTGAGACACATCATTCATTGTCACCCTTGACCCTGGTTTTCCCTCCACCCCCTGGGCGTATCATAATTCATATTCTCCAATGGGACACATCCATAGCCCAGAGTCATCAATCATGCTCTCCAGTTAGAATTTTGCATGGCAGAAACTTAGGTGACCTAGTTACTATCTTTGAAAACATTAATGGAATGTGCTTTCAGTTTTGCAAGCGGCTGCACTGCTCCCCCTTCCCTTTCTGTTGGCAACTCTAAAAAAGACCAGAGAAATATTTTATGAGTTGACATGAACCTTTTGAAGACTGACCATCAAATCGTTCCTCTGTGTTTGTGGGAAGGTGAGGAAGATGCACTTCCGTCTCAAGTGTTTGCTGAAGGATCCTGGGAGACCTTCAAAATATTCCTGTTGGGGTTGGTCACAAGTCTTAAAGTGGCCAAGGTTGGAGACCCCTGCCGGAGATGGATGGTGTCTTTTTTCTCTCATATGTCAGACAAGATGGGTATTTTGATTTCTGATGTTATAACATTAATGCGTTTTTGTGCACTGCAGCTTCTGCCTCTGTTGCAAACTGATTTTTGTCTTGTGCCGATCTTGCAACGGGTATGTGATGCCATTTCCTTGTTTTACAGGGAAAGCTGGATGCCCTCTGGGTTCTTCTGAGGAAAGGCTACGACCGGGTGTCCGTCATGCGACCACAGCCAGGAGACAAGGTACCCTTCACTCGGGGCTGCATACAAATTCTCTGAGTTTCCCTCTCTCTAGGTCAGTGTTTTTCAAACTCGGCCATTTTTAGAATGTGCGGACTTCATCTCCCAGAATTCCCCAGCCTGCCAGGAATTCTGGAAGCTGAAATCCACGCAATTTAAAGTGGGCCAAGTTTGAGAAGCACTGCTGTAAATGTTGTCAGAGAATTGGGATTGAAGGGGAAGTTATTAAATATATGAGAAAAAAAATGCATTTATATATAAATATACTTATGGAATTTAGTTATTTAAAATTACATTTTAATTCATTCCATACAATAGTTGGTTTTCTCCTGTTCCCTTCCACTTATTGGAATATGACCCTCTGATTGTGTATCTCTAATGAACACACACACACACACACACACAATGAAGTAACTGAGGACATGTTAGAAAAGAAACCCATTTTGGTGTAGCTATTCACAGAAAACAAAGACTTGGTGATATTAAAAAGCCTTTGACTTGTCTGTAACTTAAAGGCAAAATGGTTTTGATTAAGAATGACTCCAAACATTTAAAACAATGAACAACTGTGTAATTTCCGTCTTAGAATAGTTATTTGGGGTTTGGGGTTTTTAATCTTGTGGGACTATAAAAAGTCTGCATGACAAGGGATTTTTCAGCTGTTAGGCAATTCAAAGTGGAGATTTTCTGGAATGGTCTTCTGCTTGAGAAAGAGGTTGGACTAGAAGATCTCCAGGGGTCCCTTCCAACTCTGTTATGGTGTAGTCTGTATTGTTTGCCAGACTAATCCTCACTGTGCAAGCAGCTAAGTTCCAGGGCTACTGATGATCTGAATCTGTTTCCTGTTCCTTTAAATTTTGTTCCATTGAAAAGCTGTTAAAGGTCCCTCTGGAGCAGTTTTATAACAAAGGAATGATGTCAGAATTAAGGCTAAAGAGATACAAAGGCTGCTGTATTATATCTGCGCCAAGCATTCCTGATATTTTTGCTTTATACTTAAACATGCATTTTCTATAATATGAGCAGAAAAGCACGCTTCATAGAAAAACGTGTATTTTCTATGAAGCATTTTCTTGCTGTCTCACAAATTTCAAATGCTGCGATAGGAACCAGGAAACCGTGTCCTTCTCTAGGAGACACACACACACACACACACACACCCTGCTGCTCACAACTCAGCCTCTTCTTCCTTCAGATCCTGGTTTTATTCTTTCTCTTTGACTCCAATTTCCTTTTTGGATTGGAGAGCCACCCTAAGGCACTGCCACCAATGCTGGTCACCAAATTACCAGGATGGCAGCCACCACCATGTGGCAAGAATAAAGGGCAAATCTTCCATCATGTGGTTGTAAGCTCACAATTTGACTTTTGCGGAGGGCGGGAGGGGAAACCTTCCTTCCTGCAGAATCCCCTGGCTTGGCCTGCTTACAGTGGCAAAGACGACTCCGGGGCCATGTTCCTCAGCCCATGCTTCCAAGCCTCGCACCATTGAGGCAGGATTGTTCCTTTTTTGATACTGCTGGAGAGGCAAAAGGCAAATAGCTCATTTCCAAGGACAGGGCTGAGCAAAGTTGTGAAATGTGCTTCCTTGGGGGAAAGGATGCCACCAAGCACAGCTGTTTGCAATCAGAGCGAAGGACGATGGTCACAGGGCGGCTTATGGTTGGCTCGCATTTGCAAGGGCCGACGTTTGCAATTTTCTCAGCATTAATGAGGTTTATTTTTACTTTCAGAAGGATAGCTGAATACCCATGTGCCTTCCCCACCTTAAAAGAGACTCCAGGGCTGTCCCCCCCTCCCCATAACAAGATTATTAATAGGATTGGGAATGGGGGCCTTAATTACTGGGGCAACCACTTTGGGATTCTGCAGCTGTGTTCTGCATTTGCATAACAAAACAGTGGCTTTTCAAGGCGTCTGTTGGCCAGCTATCAAATGTGTTCCAGCTCAAAGCTTCAGGGGCTCTTAAAGCTGTCCGAAAACTATTTTCTCTCTCCCCTCCTTCCAGTCTCTGCATTAAAAAGTGCCAACGGCACAGTCTTGCATGCAAAACCAGGCATGGAAGGAATGACATTTTCAAGAGCTGATATTCCTTGCTATCTATGAATATTTATTGCTTTCTATATAAAAGTAGTCCTTTAATGCCCAGGTAGCAATAAAGACAGGTAGCCATCAACTTACACTACAGCACTTCAGTTGGCGATGGTTCGAAAGTTACGATGTCACTTAAAACAAGTGACTTCCCACTGGCCTCTTCAATGACTTGGTGGAAAGCCAGCAGGAAAGGCCACAAATAGTGATCACATGATGCTCTAATTATTGAAAATGTAGAATAGAAATAGAATAAAGAATAGAGAATAGAATAGAATAGAGAATAGAATAGGATTAGGATAGGAATAGGAATAGGAATAGAGCTGGAAGGGATCTTGGAGGTCATCTAGTCCAGTCCCCTGCTCAAGCAGGAGAACCTATACCATCCCAGTCAAATGGCTGTCCAGTCTCTTCTTCAAAGCCTCCAGTGATGGAGCACCCACAACTTCTGGAAGCCGGCTCTGTTCCACTGATGAATTGTTCTGTCATGAAATTCCTCCTTAGTTCTAGGTTGCTTCTCTCCTTGATTAGATTCCATCCGTTGTTCCTTGTCTCACCCAAAATATTCTACTCTGCTCTTTAATCGGTGGAACCACTTGCCTCCAGAAGTTGTGAATGCTCCAACACTGGGAAGTTTTTAAAAAGATGTTGGACAACCCTTTGTCTGAAGTGTAGGGTTTCCTGCCTAGGCGGGGGGTTGGACTAGAACAGGGATCCCCAACCTTTTCGACGCCGCGGCCCGGTTCCGAGCGTCAGCTGGCGCGCGCGCCCGGTTCCGGCGTCAGCTGGCGCCGCCATCTTTTGGCGAAAAATCACTTCCGGTTACGTCACGGAAGTGATTTTTCGTCAAAAATGAGCGGCGCCAGCGCTTCTGGTGAGCTTTTCGGGTAGAAATGGCTTTCTACCGGAAAAGCTCACCAGCGCTAGCGCCGCCATCTTTTTGACGAAAAATTGCTTTTTACCAAAAAGATGGCGGCGCCCAGCAACCAGCGCCAGTAAGGCTTGTTCCGCGGACCGGTACCGGTCCGCGGACCGCGTTGGGGACCCTGGACTAGAAGACCTCCAAGGTCCCCTTCCAACTCTGTTCTTCTCTCCTCTCCTCTCTCTTTCCTCTCCTCTTCCCAAGGCATTGAAAATCTGCAGTGTGTCCTGTGTTTGCATTGGCCTGCCTTAAGGTCTCGTTTTTGCTTGTCTTTCAGGGTCGCTGCATTAACTTCACTCGAGTGAAGACCTCCCAGGCGCCCCCCAGATACCCCCTCAACAACTCCTACCACCCTCCACCCCCGCCCCCAGCCCCTGCTTACAACCCTCCCCCGCTTGCCCCCATCTACACCCCGCCATCCCCAAGCTCCCCACCCCTTCCCCCTTCCACACTGCTTCCGCCCCTCCTCACGCTCCTCCCCAACCGGGCTCCTCCCCTTCCCGACCCCCTCCCCGCCCTTCCGTCTAAAGGCCAAGCCGCTCTCCCCCAGAAGCACTTCTCCAGCCATTTCCCACCGTACCGTTTCGGTTCCATGAACAGAAGTGGCCTTTTCGCGTTCTGGGCAACGAAAAGAAGAAAGTGCTTTTTACCGTTACTTTTTTTTAAAAAAAGAAAAAAGAAAGAAAAGAAACTCTGATGCCTCAGCATGACTGGAAATCTTAAATCCCGTTTTCAGTTCCCCAAAAATCTTTGCAATTCTTAGGAAGGAAGGGGACAGAATGAAGACTGCAGGATAAAGACGGGAGAGAATGGCATCAATGGGCAAAGCCAAATAGAAAATGGCTTTCCCCGTGAATTAGTGGTGGGAATGTCTCCAGAAGATCCTTCTTGGGATCGCAGAATCCACTTGCAGCCCAACACAAGGCCATTCCTACCAACTGGGCCGATGCTGCTGGAATCTTCTACCAGGGGGATGATGTTTTTCATGGGTCTGGACTGGGTGCGTTGCTGCAAGAAGTACAGGAGACGACCATGGATGGAGACCAGAGACTCCAAGGGCCTCCCACTTTGCAACACCGAAAACAAACCCGTGTAGCTCTTCAGCTCAGGACAGGCGATCGAGGAAGTTGGAGAGCCAGGCTAGGATGGGAAGACGTTCCACCATTGGCAGGCATCCTGTGCTAATTTCTAAACACCTGAAAGCATCAAGGAGCAGCTGATTTTATAGGAAAAACACAAAACCGCTGGAAATAACGCCCAACATGCTCTCCTCCTCAGGTTGCTCTTAACAGGTGACCAAATGGGTCAAATTCTGGGTGAAGTTTCCTGCTGGCCAGCTTAGAAAAATAACCAACCCAGATTGACCACGGGACACCAGAGTCAACCAGGGTGAGATTGAGAGAACTGGATTAACATGACAATTATATATGCCGAGTGATTGTTGTTTTTTCCCCCCTTTTTATTCTGAATAACTATAGTTAGAACACGGATTGTCGGACTCCCAGGTACGGTTTATATTATGCCATTGCTCTGCTCCAAAACAGATTCCTATGCAGGGAGACGGGGTTCAGACTGCTTTATTTCCATTTCTTCGTCTGCCTTCGTTTTCCTTTTTCCATTTTCTTGCTGGTTTTTCTCTTGCCATAAAAAGAGCAATCAAGAAGGGAAAACGAAAGAACGAAAAGGGTTTTGGAAGTGCTGAAAAATGATTGGCTTATTGGAGACAATAACAAAGATGGGGTTTTTTTTCCCCCAAAGCGGGTTCATATATATGTCGACATGACTTTGTGGATTGTGCGGTGGATGTCTAGAAAGAGAGTGGAGGCAGAGAGAATTTGTCTAGATTGTGTTCTCAGTCTTAAAGATATATTTTCCGGGAAATGGAGAGAGACCGGCAGAAACAGATCCGATGATGTCGTCCTGGCTGGGTTCACTCACCAGATTAGCCTAGGTTAAAATGGGATGGAATCAATGGTGGGATTCAGCCGGTTCGCACTGGTTCACAAGAACTGGTTGTTAACTTTCTGAGCGGTTTGGTGAACTGGTTGTTGGAAGAAATAATTAGGGCAGAGAACCGGTTGTTACATTATTTGAATCCCACCACTGGATGGAATACAGACAGTCTTCAACTTACGACGACCACAATTGAGCCCAAAATTGATGTTACTAAGCAAGACAATTGTTAAGTTAGTTTTGTCCCAATTTATGACCTTTCTTGTCGCAGCGATCGTATCTGTGGAAAATGGTCACAAGTCACTTTTTTCAGTGCCGTTGTAACACTGGTCACTAAATGAACCGTTTTAAGTCGAGGACTGCCTGTGTTTTGTAATTCAGACATCCCATCAAACCAGAGTTTGCTTGAGCCGTTTGGGCAGAGTGGCTTGCTTTTCTTATCCCAGGTTTAAGGTTTCATGGGGGGGGGGTGACATTCAGCCAGTGTGTAAATTGTCACCTTCAGTTCTGGCCTCTAAAACTCTGGGTGCTTTGGGACTGTTTTGATTGTGATGGATAGAAGAAAAGTAGAAAATAACTTGCAAATGAGAAATGCAGGAGGTTGCGTTGTGTGCAAAGCACACCCCCACCTCTGCAAAGTGAGATGTGAAAAGTCAGATTTTGTTTTTTGTTTTTAAAGAATGGACCAACTCATGGAGGTCCTTTTGGGAGTTCCTGCCTGGCTTTTGACTGCACATTGCAACGATTTAACTCCGTAGGCTCTTTTCTAAGGCTGAAGCTCTCAACCTGATCTATTTTCATGCCAGCAGAGACAGAGGGATTCCCAGTGATCTACTAACGAAGTAAAACTGTAAAACAGGTGACGGTCTCTGCTCATTCCGTCCTCAAAGGGCAAAAGGGCAAAGCATGAAAGGACACGGTTAACATTAAGCATGAAAAAAATGATTTTCCTGGGAGGGGAAATCCATTTTATTTGGGGGGGTGGGGAGAGACTGCTTCTTCAGACTGCTTCCAGAGCTGCTTCTTCAGCACCACAGAAAAGACCCAGTTGCTCTTTCCGTGGATCTTCCTTCCAGCACAGGGAACTGCTGTCTCTGCAGGCAGAACAGTGAATACCCACTCACTCTCCCAACACACACACACACACCCGTTCGGCCTCTGCCATGTGAGCTCCCTCTCGGGAAACATCCTTCCTTTGGGTTGCAGCTTGGGATCCATTTGATCACCCAGGTTTACCTCTTAGAGAAGCCATGACACCCGGTTTGGCTGGTTAGCAACAGTTGGGGGCCACAATCGACTTGAGTAGCTAATCTGGGTTTGTTCCAGATGTGAGCTTGTTGGAATAAACCAAGAAGCTGGCAGGGAGGGATGGGAACTCCAGAAAAGGAGCTCCGTGGTTTTGTCAGACTGTGTCAGGAAGACGAGTCAACCGCAGAGCGAGATCCCCAGCGGAGGTGAAGTCAAGTCAGTGGTCCAAAACTCTTGTGATCAATCAATCAGAATAAAGCTGGAAGGAACCCTGAAGGTCTTCTAGTCCAGCCTCCTACTCAAGCAAGAGACCCTCTACCCTTCCAGTCTCTTCTTAAACAGCTCCAGGGATGGAGCACCCACAACTTCTGGATCAAAGCTTTACCTTTTGATGTGTTATTAAAAAAAAAAAGGTTGGATCTTCCATTGACTGTCCCCCCTCCCCACGGATAGCCTCTCTTCAGACTGCGCTCAGAAATAATATCGCTGTAGTCGTGTCTTATCAAAGTTAAGTTTTACTCCTTAGAGTTGATCCACGGTGCCTCAAAATGTGCTTTGAAAAACAACCCCAGCATATTTTTTTATTATTATTATTATTGCTAACTGCATGGGGACAGCTTGAGAGGGAGTGCAATTTTAAATAGCATCTGGTTTTATTAAACGTTTTCATCTTCTCAATTCTAGACTCAAAAAGAATATAAATTTCTACGGGGAGGGGGGGGAAAGAGTACAAAATAATAATAATTTTTTAAAAAGTGTAAATCCAGACAAAAGAAGATGCACAAATACAAGGAGGCAGGAGTCCTGGGCACAAAGCGAAATTCCAAATCTGTGGTGTATATATTATTATTGTGTGCTTGCCATATTTTAAATGGAAGCATTTCCTATTCTGTGTGGATAAAAGATCTTGGGGTTTTGTTTTTTTCACATTGTAGTAAATTATTATAAAGCCAATGATATTTCATGGCATATTATTGTATCAAGCTGTGCTTGTTTATGTTTTTTTTCCTCTTTATGGTTGTATTGCTTTTATTGATGTATAAATATTGTCTGTAAATGACAAGCACCTCCTTCACAAAACATTAAGCGTGATCCCCGGCCATCTTCCACCCAACCAGTGAGAAAGCTGGTGGGACAGCAATTGAGGGCTTGTGTGGAGACCCTGCCCATTCCTTGCCCTGAACTTCCTTTGATTTGGATCAGGGGTCCCCAAACTTGGTCACTGTAAGACTTGTGGACTTCAACTCCCAGAATTCTCCAGCCAGCATAGCTGGCTGAGGAACTCTGGGAATTGAAGTCCACAGGTCTTAAAAGTGGCCAAGTTTGGGGGTCCCTGATTTGGATGAAGTCACATTGGAGGAGAAACCCCTCCTCCCCTCACGGTAGGGGAGAACTACCCACGACAGCACATAGAGCTTTGCATATTGGGAAGGGCTTCAGTGCATCCTCCCTCCCTTGGAGATAGCTGTCTCCAGGTGGACCTCCTGCAGAAGCACTTCGAATGTTCTCCTTCCCCATCTCAGGGACCAAAAAGAAATCCAGGTGTCATCCTTGGAAGCCATATTTTCTGAGACTGCCATATTTAGTGCCTGGGAATTTGGAAGGGGGGGTTTAGTAGAGAGTTGGAAGATTAGACTCAACAACATTTTCTCAGAGAGTCAAGGACATGTTGCCCTGCACCTGGGACGAAGATTTAATTGGGCCATGTAATGGACCAGTGGGTGCAGGGGACAGATCTTTCTCTTTTGGGAAGGGAAAACCTGGAACTCTCAGATTTGGGTTTTCCCAGAAGGGCCAGTATGACAACTCTAATGAAATGCAACTTTGAGAAAATGCTTATCTCGGAGTTTATTGGGTTGGAGTTTGTTTGTTGGAACCCTGACACCAGGGCAGCTGCTGTTACAGACGGCACCCAACACTTCTTGACAAGGTGTTGCATGTCTCAGCAGAATGAACTGTTTGTAAGACCTGAACCCAAGCAATGCTTGAGTAGAAACCTTCCATGTCTAAACAGGATGTCAGCATTCCAAGTAAAGGACCCATAGGAAACAGAACTCCGAGGTAGGCAGCTTCCTCAAAGGACAGTTTATTGGATACTTCATGTTGGCACAACTGGTCGAAAGCCGACTCTGAAATTTCCGCAGCTTTCACCTGATTAACAGTGAACTGGTTGTTGGAAGAAATTTAGGGTAGAGAACCGGTTGTTACATTATTTGAATCCCACCACTGGATGGAATACAGACAGTCTTCAACTTACGATGACCACAATTGAGCCCAAAATTGATGTTACTAAGCAAGACAGTTGTTAAGTTAGTTTTGTCCCAATTTATGACCTTTCTTGTCGCAGCGATCGTATCTGTGGAAAATGGTCACAAGTCACTTTTTTCAGTGCCGTTGTAACACTGGTCACTAAATGAACCGTTTTTTAAGTTGAGGACTGCCTGTGTTTTGTAATTCAGACATCCCATCAAACCAGAGTTTGCTTGAGCCATTTGGGCAGAGTGGCTTGCTTTTCTTATCCCAGGTTTAAGGTTTCATGGGGGAGGGGGTGACATTCAGCCAGTGTGTAAATTGTCACCTTCAGTTCTGGCCTCTAAAACTCTGGGTGCTTTGGGACTGTTTTGATTGTGATGGATAGAAGAAAAGTAGAAAATAACTTGCAAATGAGAAATGCAGGAGGTTGCGTTGTGTGCAAAGCACACCCCCACCTCTGCAAAGTGAGGTGTGAAAAGTCAGGTTTTGTTTTTAAAGAATGGACCAACTCATGGAGGTCCTTTTGGGAGTTCCTGCCTGGCTTTTGACTGCACATTGCAACGATTTAACTCCGTGAAGCTCTTTTCTAAGGCTGAAGCTCTCGACCTGATCTATTTTCATGCCAGCAGAGACAGAGGGATTCCCAGTGATCTACTAACGAAGTAAAACTGTAAAACAGGTGACAGTCTCTGCTCATTCCGTCCTCAAAGGGCAAAAGGACAACGCATGAAAGGACACGGTTAACATTAAGCATGAAAAAACCGATGTTCCTGGGAGGGGAAATCCATTTTATTTGGGGGGGTGGGGAGAGACTGCTTCTTCAGACTGCTTCTTCAGAGCTGCTTCTTCACCAAGAAAAGTCCCAGTTGCTCTTTCCGTGGATCTTCCTTCCAGCACAGGGAACTGCTGTCTCTGCAGGCAGAACAGTGAATACCCACTTACTCTCCCAACACACACACACACACACACACACCCGTTTGGCCTCTGCCATGTGAGCTCCCTCTCGGGAAACATCCTTCCTTTGGGTTGCAGCTTGGGATCCATTTGATCACCCAGGTTTACCTCTTAGAGAAGCCATGACACCGGTTTGGCTGGTTAGCAACAGTTGGGGGCCACAATCGACTTGAGTAGCTAATCTGGGTTTGTTCCAGATGTGAGCTTGTTGGAATAAACCAAGAAGCTGGCAGGGAGGGATGGGAACTCCAGAAAAGGAGCTCCGTGGTTTTGTCAGACTGTGTCAGGAAGGCAGAGTCAACCGCAGAGCGAGATCCCCAGCGGAGGTGAAGTCAAGTCAGTGGTCCAAAACTCTTGTGATCAATCAATCAGAATGAGGCTGGAAGGAACCCTGAAGGTCTTCTAGTCCAGCCTCCTACTCAAGCAAGAGACCCTCTACCCTTCCAGTCTCTTCTTAAACAGCTCCAGGGATGGAGCACCCACAACTTCTGGATCAAAGCTTTACCTTTTGATGTGTTATTAAAAAAAAAAAGGTTGGATCTTCCATTGACTGTGCCCCCTCCCCACGGATAGCCTCTTCAGACTGCACTCAGAAATAATATCGCTGTAGTCATGTCTTATCAAAGTTAAGTTTTACTCCTTAGAGTTGATCCACGGTGCCTCAAAATGTGCTTTGAAAAACAACCCCAGCATATTTTTTTATTATTATTATTATTGCTAACTGCATGGGGACAGCTTGAGAGGGAGTGCAATTTTAAATAGCATCTGGTTTTATTAAACGTTTTCATCTTCTCAATTCTAGACTCAAAAAGAATATAAATTTCTACGGGAGGGGGGAAAGAGTACAAAATAATAATAATTTTTTAAAAGTGTAAATCCAGACAAAAGAAGATGCACAAATACAAGGAGGCAGGAGTCCTGGGCACAAAGCGAAATTCCAAATCTGTGGTGTATATATTATTATTGTGTGCTTGCCATATTTTAAATGGAAGCATTTCCTATTCTGTGTGGATAAAAGATCTTGGGGTTTTGTTTTTTTCACATTGTAGTAAATTATTATAAAGCCAATGATATTTCATGGCATATTATTGTATCAAGCTGTGCTTGTTTATGTTTTTTTTCCTCTTTATGGTTGTATTGCTTTTATTGATGTATAAATATTGTCTGTAAATGACAAGCACCTCCTTCACAAAACATTAAGCGTGATCCCCGGCCATCTTCCACCCAACCAGTGAGAAAGCTGGTGGGACAGCAATTGAGGGCTTGTGTGGAGACCCTGCCCATTCCTTGCCCTGAACTTCCTTTGATTTGGATCAGGGGTCCCCAAACTTGGTCACTGTAAGACTTGTGGACTTCAACTCCCAGAATTCTCCAGCCAGCATAGCTGGCTGAGGAACTCTGGGGAATTGAAGTCCACAGGTCTTAAAAGTGGCCAAGTTTGAGATCCCTGATTTGGATGAAGTCACATTGGAGGAGAAACCCCTCCTCCCCTCACGGTGGGGAGAACTACCCACGACAGCACATAGAGCTTTGCATATTGGGAAGGGCTTCAGTGCATCCTCCCTCCCTTGGAGATAGCTGTCTCCAGGTGGACCTCCTGCAGAAGCACTTCGAATGTTCTCCTTCCCCATCTCAGGGACCAAAAAGAAATCCAGGTGTCATCCTTGGAAGCCATATTTTCTGAGGCTGCCATATTTAGTGCCTGGGAATTTGGAAGGGGGGGTTTAGTAGAGAGTTGGAAGATTAGACTCAACAACATTTTCTCAGAGAGTCAAGGACATGTTGCCCTGCACCTGGGACGAAGATTTCATTGGGCCATGTAATGGACCAGTGGGTGCGGGGGACAGATCTTTCTCTTTTGGGAAGGGAAAACCTGGAACTCTCAGATTTGGGTTTTCCCAGAAGGGCCAGTATGACAACTCTAATGAAATGCAACTTTGAGAAAATGCTTATCTCGGAGTTTATTGGGTTGGAGTTTGTTTGTTGGAACACCGACACCAGCCAGCTGCTGTTACAGACGGCGCCCAACACTTCTTGACAAGGTGTTGCATGTCTCAGCAGAATGAACTGTTTGTAAGACCTGAACCCAAGCAATGCTTGAGTAGAAACCTTCCATGTCTAAACAGGATGTCAGCATTCCAAGTAAAGGACCCATAGGAAACAGAACTCCGAGGTAGGCAGCTTCCTCAAAGGACAGTTTATTGGATACTTCATGTTGGCACAACTGGTGAAAGCCGACTCTGAAATTTCCCGCAGCTTTCACCTGATTAACAGTAAAAGTTTCCCATCCCAAGTCACCGGTCATGCTGTCCAATCCAGGTTGCTGGCCGGTTGCTTGGTTATTTGCTCCTCCTCTGGGCAGCCACCTGTGAAAATGTCCTTGGTTCCCACAGGGAAACTCAGCCAGGTTCAATTCAGGGTTGACCTGGAGGCTTCCAAGATGTGACAATGTGACGATGTCGATAAGAGCAAGGGGCGGGTAAGAAGCCAGGGATCGGGATAGGCAGACCCCACAATTGCTCAGGTGGCTTCTCCTTCCCTTTCTTAATGGCACTGGGTGTCACAAACACAGTCGACTCAAAGCATTCCAGCACCCGGGACTGAGAAGCCAAGCCTGGAAGGGCTCAACTCGGCTCGGTGACACTTAATGTTATGTGACAGTGAGGTTGAACTGGGGTAGTAGTACAGTGTATGGACAGGCAGTACTGTGTAGGTTATTTTCTCTTACTAAGAAGTCTCATTGTATTAAATAATGCAAAATAATTCCTTGCAGAATGGAGCAAGATCGGATTCAATTGAATAGCACTGCAGGGTTTTTTTTCTTTCTCTCATACAATTTTTGGATATATTGCATTCTTTGGGGGGGAAATTTTTTTTTACAGATGACAACAGATCATAGTGAACTCAATATGTCATCCACGGGATTATGAATTCAAAGTGTCTGAGTGGTCCAGAGACTCCTGCTTGAGTAAGGGGTTGGTCTAGAAGACCTCAAAGCTCCCTTCCAACTCTGCTCCTCCACACCCAACCCAGTGGGCCCAACGCAGGAGACACAACAGGGCCCCCAATTTGGCACTGTGGGAAGACCCAGTGGAAACAGCAAACTGGGGCAGCTGGTACAGTGGGGTGGAGAGCAGGCAATTTGTGATTCTTCAACCAGCATAAAGAAATTATTCTGGGTCTTTGGCTTGTTTGCATGAGTCATTTTTTAATGCAGTCATTATTCTGTCAGTTCTGATGTTATTAAAAACAAAATAATCTGAGCTTTGGTTCTGATGTTCAATTTGTAGCGGGGGGGGGGGGAAGGAAGTGATGAATGAGGCAGCTGGCTTGGAACTCATACAGCAGCCCCCCCCCCCTTTCCTGCTCTTCCCCCTCCCCCCAAAATATTTGTTCTTGTATTTGTGGATACAACCTCAACCAACTGAATAATTTACACCATTGAATTAATAGCTTTACGGGCCCTGTAGGCTCAGTTGACGTTTATATGTAGAGTTTTAATTCTAAAATATCACATTTGAGGGATCATGGAGAGCATTAAGTCCAACTTACTGATCAGTGTATAAATCCCACATTCATATCAAAGACTTTCCAACAAACAGCTGTGCAGCCGCCTTGGCCCAACCACAAACACACACAGAGTTGTTAGTTCCTTGTCATGCACATATGGAGATTTTCCCAATGTTCAACCAGAACGTCTTGAACATCACAAGTGTTGGGACCACACAGGCTGCTCCATCAGCCACATGAGTTATGCTGTTTAAGAACATTTGAAGAGTTCACAGACCAAACTCCGTTGAAGGAGTGCGTCTACTGGCCCAGCAAACGGTGTTTGAAGGCAGGCCCCCTCCCCAAGAGATGGACCACATTAAGAGCCCATCAAGAGCTGGAGGAAATACCTGGCACCTTTGCCAAGATTGCGGGGCACGCATGGTTTTGTCTAAGAGGTTCTGCAGATTCAGCCCAACTGGGCCAATTTGGGAGATGGCCGACTGACCACTGGCAGAGTTCCTCAAAAGCTGACTGTGTGGAATACGAAGCCTCTCCAAAATTGCAAATATCTGCAAAAAAATATTACTTTTTTTTACAGAAAATGCTTGGGAAGAAGATGGTGGCTGCAGTAGTGTGAATATATATGTCTACATGAAAAGAAGGACTTGGGGAGACATGATAGCAGTCTTCCAATATCCCAGGGGCTGCCCCAAAGAAGAGGCAGTCAAGCTATCCTCCAAAGCACTTGCAGGCAGGACAGGAAGCAATGGGTGGAAACTAACCCAGGAGGGAAGCAACTAAAGAGACATTTCTGACAGTGAGAACAACTTTGCCTCAGGAGTTGTGAATGCTCCAACACTGGAGGATTTTAAGATGATGTTGGATAACCATTTGTCTGAAGTGGTGTAGGGGTTGGACTAGAAGACCTCCAAGGTCCCTTCCAACTCTTCTAATTCTATCCTATCCTATTCCTATTCTAATTCTATTCTATTTTATTCTATTCCTATTCTATTCTAATACAGCTTTGGTCTCTCTTTTTAGATGGGTAAAAATGGAGTGAGGCTTCAATAACAGTTGGGGGGGGGGGGGAAACCCTGCCGAAATAATATACCCCGAGAAGCCTCATGGCGGGGAATTCCTAAAATGAGTCCAACCGGGAATTTCAGAGATGAAATGGGAGGCCCCTTCACCTTTTACCATGTTTCACCCAAACCCACCTCAGACCAAACCTGGGCCGTCGATGGTGCCGCATGCCCCTCAAGGAGCACACACGGGTCAAGAAGGCTCAAGCAAGGAGGGCTACGCCAGTGGTCTTTATTCAAAGAGCAAGTTACAAAAAAAAGAAAAAACACCAAGAGAACCACCGAAATGGTAAAAAGTTACACACAAAACGAACTATATGGTCCCATCAATCAAGACAAGCCGAAGTATCTACATTCAGAAAAAGAAAAGGAACGAGAGCCCAGATGTGCTCCCCTTTCACACCCACACACACATACAGGCCCAAGCCAGGGCTGAACGGAGTCCGTGACACGAGGGCAGGTGGTCCTGGAGCAGGGGTACCCTACCTCTCCTGCTTTGTGGACCGGGGAGGGGAGCTGTGCACACCAGCTCCAGGGTGGGCACTTATGTTTGTGCACGTGAAGCTCACGTCCGTCGCTTCCACACATTGGGAGCTTCCCCTGCAGGAAGACAGTGCCTGCCACTCGCACAAACATAACATGCTTTGCCTGCCACTTGAGCAGCCTGGTTCCCAATGGGCCACAGAGCGATGCTTGGTCCTTGGTCCGGGGGAGTTGGGGACCCCTGCCCTGGAGAATGTCGGCCTTGGCTTCCTGCAGAAAGTGAAGCAGGAAGGCCTCTACAGAAGCAGCCTTGGCCACTTTTAAGACTTGTGGACTTCAACTCCCAGAGTCCCTCAGGCTGAGGATGAAGGCCCCTGCTTCTAGAGCAGGGATGGCAAACCTTTTTGTTGTGGTGTGGCGATAGCACCCACAATGCAATGCGCCCCTCCTGCATATGTACACACAGCGCCTCCGCCTTGCCTCCTTACCTGCACTGTGCATATGCGCACCTCCCAGTTTGAGGCTGTTTCGCCCTCCTGGGAAGCCTCTGCAGCCTCGGAAGGCCGAAAAACGGGCCTTCTTGGAAATACCGGAAGTGCCCATTTTCAGCCTCCGGGGGCCTCTGGAGCCCAGGGAGGCCATTTCGCCCTCCGGAGGCTCAAGGGAAGCCTCTGCAGCCTCGGAAGGCGAAAACGGGCCCGTTTTTCAGCCTCCCAAGGCTGCAGAGGATTTCCTCAAGCCTCCGGGTGGGCGAAAATGGCCTCCAATGGCCCCAAAATCAGCCGGGAGAGGCGCATGCATGTGCATTGCAGGTAAGTTTGCCTGGGGATCGCGTGCCTGCACAAATGGTTCTGCGTGCCAGCTGTGGCATGCGTGCCATAGGTTCGTCATCATGGTTCTAGAGCTTTCCCCTTACGGCTTGGCCTCCCTCCTGGCCTTGTACGTCATCTGGCTTCCAATGGAGAAATAGGCCACAACAGCTGGGGCCTATTTGTTCCTGTTCAGCGCATTCTCCCTGCCAGGGGCTCCCCTGGCAGACTTAAGAGAGTAGCAGAGACGAAGTTTTGACTACGTTACAGGCAGCTCAGATGGGAACCCAGCGGCCGCCAGGGAAGGACGGACACCAAGCATCTGGACAATACACAAAGAGCAACATTGGCCAAGGAACTTCTTTTTAATAATAAAATTTTCTGAGCTTTCCAGTGTTTACTACAAACTACCCTTTCTTTCACAAGCGGAAAGCATCCTTTTAGGATGAATCTGCGTGCCGTAGTAGACTACACTTAGTAAGCGGTCCTTAAATTAGCTTCCGACTCATGGATGCTGCTGGTCATCCTCCCCTCCCACCCACCCTACCCCCAAGTGAGGAAGGAAGGATGTGTCACCACTATTCCAGGGGCCTTCAAACTTGACAGCTTTAAGGCTTGTGGATTTCAGCTCCCAGAATCCCTCCTCCTCCAGTCATGTTAGCTCAGGGATTCTGGGAGTGGAAGTCCACAAGCCTTAAACTTGCTTAAGGTTGGACAGCCTTGCCCTATTAGGATATTTTCTTAGCCAACAAAAGGGTGCCGAGAACAGGCTTAGATTCAGCTTAACTTTATATTCTGACACAATTTAAATTTCTATTGAGTTTCTGGGCAATTTGCCTTTTCTCCATTCTAGAAGTACATCAATGAAAAGCC
Source organism: Notechis scutatus (assembly GCF_049901735.1). NCBI lineage: Eukaryota > Metazoa > Chordata > Lepidosauria > Squamata > Elapidae > Notechis > Notechis scutatus. The sequence goes on along the minus strand of NC_142015.1, from coordinate 1,081,098 downwards.
CTTTTTAAGTGCCGATGTCTGCCCCATTAACTAATGAGAAGGAAGTTGAAGGGTGGCAAATTTTGGTCACTCTGGATTTTTATTATGTTTGCATCCTTCTCTAGATTTCACAGCTATATGATGCTTCCTGAGGCATCTATTTATCTTTGGTCCTCTCCCTCCCTGTTGTATTCCTCCCTCCCTCCCCCTCCTCCTTCCCTCCCTTCTTTGCTTTGCTTTCTTCCATCCCTCCATCCATCTTCCTATCCCTTCCTTCCATCCTTTCTCCGTCCCTTCCTTCTTTCTCTCTTCCCTTCTTCCCTCCTTCCATCCATCCATCCTCCCTCCTTCCTTCCCCTCCAGCACACCAGGTGATCTATCAGTCCACACACACCCCGTGTAGCATTCCTCCCTCCACTAAATCTAAAATCGAAAAATGATTTTAGAATCGTTTTAGCTCTCTTGCCCACTGCGGAAGTATCCGCATCATATCCACAAGTACAGAAGGGCCGGGCCGATTTAAAAGATTGTTCGGAGCAAATCTACTTGGATTGAAAGGAATTCTGTCCATTTCTGATAAGCACAGAGGGGCCTTGAAGTACAAAAATGCACCAGGCATTTTAACGGAAGGCTCACCCTCCAATTCAAAATCTGCCAGCGTTTCCCCCTCTTTTTTTATCAGGGATAGGAACGCTACGCAGAGCAGACTGAAAATATATCCAAGATGGAAGATTCAGCTCCCTTCTTCACCCCTGCTTATCCTGATTCACTGGAAGAGACCTTCTCCAACTCCACTTTGGCCCCTGGAACCCACCAGACACCTTCCCTGATCAAGACCTGCCCAGACAGCTGTGGGTTCTCCTTCAGCCACACTGGTTCAAGTCCAGACTCCTCCCCCCCCCCCCCCGCCAATTCACCTTCAAAGGCTGGCATTTCTCTTTGATGCCCTGAAAAATAAATCCCTTGAAAACCCGAGATTTTTACCTTACTTGGAGAAAAGGGATTTCTCTGCTCCTCGCTTAAACACGCCAAGGTGAAGTCAACCTACAGTCATTTGACTTGACTCCCGTTAAAAGGCTGGCACAGGGCCTTCAGCTAGCAAAGCCTCTGCTTAGGGACTGGTGAGGAGGGGGTAGAGAGGTATTTTCACCCCCCTTGTGAAAGGGTTGAAGGTGTGACACCAAACTCCAAAACGCAGGGTCTGTGCGACCGAGGACAGATAGACGATCCACCCACCACGAGTGGGAGGGAAAGAGTAAACTCACAGAACAAACGTCTGGGATGCACAGGCTGCACTGATGCGGACTAACTGGGGGTGGGGAGGAATGCACTGGCCAACAGAAACCTTGGAGCCAAAAAAAAAGGGTCCACCCAGACTCTCCCAATGGAGCACTTAGGAGAAAGAAGAGATTCTTGAGCCCGTCTCTCTCTCGTGTGCAATTTCATTTCCACATCCCTGCACGAGCTCAACACTCTTGAATGTCCTAGAGATAACTAGGAAATGATGCAATTTTATATAACTGATGAGGATTTTACAATAAACAAGTTTTTTTTTAAAAAAAAGAAAATAAGGAGAAAAAAACCCAGGACTCTTGACTTCGCTGCCACTGATCCATGCTAACCAGGAGCTTTGTGGATTCAGCTCCTAACTATCACAAACGCAACAATTACAGTATAAAGGTTTTTCTACATCGGAAGTAAGAATTGGTCACGGGAGAAATGTTTCTAAAATCAGCGTTTTTCAGTACGAGAAGTGAAGGAGGAGGGGGAGGGGAAATCCCTTGTGTCAACCTTGGGCGAGCACCTCATTCAACCGTGACAGATTTGGCCAAGTTTCTTGGAAAGTCAACCTGGAAGAAGGAAAAAGGATATACACAACCTGTTAAAATCTTTGTCATGGCAGGAATTGAGGATGTTTGATGGTTCCTCAACACAGGCTTAGCTCACAAGTCACCAATACCTGTTCTCACATCCCCAGGAATTTGCTGGGGCCACTTAACCCCGCTAACATCGTAGCCTGAAGTGAGCTGGAAAGGTGTAGTGCAGGGGTATCAAACTCGGTTTTCATTGAGGGCCGCATCAGGGTGGTGTTTCAGGGGGTGGGTGGGTGGGTGGGTGGGGCATGGCCAATGCCACTCGTGCCAGGGGTGCCTGTGGTAGCCAGAGCACTCTGCCAGCGAAAACAGGCTCCCAAGCTCCATTTTCAGCTGGGACGGCCTCCTGCAACCCTCTACCAGTGGAAATAGGTTCCCAAACTCCGTTTTCGGCTGGGACGGCCTTGTTATGGCCCGCCGGTGGCTACTGGAGTTGGCAACAGAGTCGGACTGTAGTAAGAAGGTTGGGGAGGAACCTGGGCCAGTCCTGGAGACTAAGGAAGGCTCGGACGAGGGCTCTGCGTCAGAGGCAGAGACGGGGCCAGGGCAGTCTGGCAGTCATCAGCTACCTTCGGGCTCGGACAGCAGTGAGGCAGGGGAGCAGCTGGAGCCAGTTCCCAGCCTGCGCATGCACAGAGCTGCCAGAAGAAGGGAACAAGTACAAATTAAGGGTCGATGTGGGAGTAAAGCCACAGGTGGGCAGTGAATGGCCCCTCCCCTAAGGATTAAAAGAGGAGCAAAAGGGGAGGGGCCCCAGGAAACAATCTGTCCATTCGTTGCAGCAGTGTGGAGATCTGTCTGTGCATCTCAGAGACTCTGTGCTGAGTCCTTCCTTGTCAGCATCATGTTTGGAAACCTTGACTTGGCAGCTCCCCAGGCTAGATGAGGTCTGTGCTCCTAATTACACCCTTGGAAGACTGTTGGCCAGGCCTTTGGCCGAAGGTGAATGCAAGAAATTCACCTTCGTTTAATAAAAGGGGTTTTGCTGGGACAAAGAGTCGGCTTAGTGCTTCTCGGGGAAGCCGAGGTCAGAACAGGCTTCCTGCAACCCTCTGCCAGCGAAAACGGAGCTCGGGAGGGCCGAGGCGCCATGGGCTGGTCCTTCCCTCTTTCTAGGGCAGCCCCACGGGCCTTGAGTTTGACACCCCTGCTGTAGTGGTTCTCACGGGAAGCCCGATGCCACGTTATTGAACTTTTGGGGCTAGTTGGGAAGAGAAAACTTCGGGGGTTCGGGAGAGTGTAACTTACGTCGTAGCCCCTGAGAACGGCCAGATGGAAAGCCAGCAGCTGTAAAGGAATCACACTCAGGATGCCCTGCAGACAGTCCACCGAATGGGGAACTTTGATGGTGCGCTTGTTATTTTTGATGGTCTCGATATCTTCCTTATCACAAATCACGACAGGCCGCCCCTGTAGAATTTTTTTTTTTTAAAAAAAGTAAACACGAAGGACCATCCGTGAGGGTTGGACTCAAAAAAGTCAAAATATATGGTTGTGCCTGCCACCTTGCCTTTTTTGGTGCCCACCCCCCTCAAAGACACCCTTGCGCGCACACGTTTTGCTCACGAGAAGAAAATTAGATTATAGTAGGAGAAAGCGCTTCTTCAACCCTTCTTTACTTGGGGGTGCATCTCCATTTTTCTCAGGGGCTCAAGATCATCTATAGAGGCTTGTTTCATTAGGCTAATTGAGAACAGAAATTCCATGATGAAGGGACATTGTGGTTAAGCTGAAAAACGACATGACTGCGCCACTTAGCCACGGCAGTTCGAACAATCTCAGTTGCCCTCACTAAGCGTAAAACTTCCGATTTCCTGCCAGCTTCCCCACTGACTTCTTCAGCTCCTTGGATGAGGAACGGGAGGGGAACGGAAGCATTTATCCATCCAGTCAGAGTTGAAGAATCTTTTGGGATGAGAAGCGAAAGGCCTTCCAAGAAAAACAAGAAAGTCCAGGTGCCTCTTGAAAAAAAGGAACGCACCTTTGGGACAAGCGTGACCGGGATGGCTGAGGATCTCCAGGGGACACCCACCCACCCAGAAGCTCCCACGGGGGTCTCCTCCAACATCTTTATTAGGGGAATATCGGCTTTGTTTTGTTAATAGCCTTGCTATTTTTTTTTCCATTAGAAAGCAGGTCACTTCCCAGCTGGAACGGGCTCAAATGAAGTCAGCAGGACTCTATTACCTGTCTTTCAATATCCCTGGAAGTGGGGGGGGGTTGATCCTTGGCTCACCTGGCGCGCCATGACCTGCTGCAGGGCGTTCTGGCACTTGGCGTAGGTGTTGTCCCGCATGATGATCATAATGACGGGCATCAGCTTGTCCACCAGGGCGAGGGGTCCGTGCTTCAGCTCACCGGCCAAGATGCCCTCCGAGTGCATGTAGGTAATCTCTTTGATTTTCTAAAGGGGAGGAAGCCCTTCGTTAACCTCGGCCGAGAACCAACGGTCCCCCCCCTGCTCCCCATCGCTCCAGAGATCTCCTGTGGGTCACGGGGAGGCCACGGGTGAAATCTCCCACGTTGAATTCGTTGGAATAAAAAGAACAACCCCTTCCCTCCGCTCGCTCCCTTCTGAGGAAAAGGGGGAAAGCGTGAAGGAAGGCGATCGTGGACGCTTTAAGTGGCGGCTTCCACGTAGGATTGGCCAGAACCAACTTTGTGCTTTATTCTCCTATGGAGTGGGAATGGGAGTGAGGGAGGAGAGGAGGAGGAGAGGAAAGGAAGAAGGGAAGGGAAGAAAGAAGGGAAGGGAAGGAGAGGAAAGGAAAGGAAGAAGGGAAAGGAAAAGAAAGGAAGGGAAGGAAAGGAAGAAGGAAAGAAAGAAAGGGAAGGGAAGGAAGGAGAGGAAAGGAAAGGAAAGGAAGAAGGAAAAGGAAAGGAAAAGAAAGGAAGGGAAGGAAAGGAAAGGAAAAGGAAAGGAAAGGGGAAGGGAGGGAGAGGAGGAGAGGAAAGGAAGAAGGAAAGGAAAGGAAAGGAAGGGAAGGAAAGGAAAGGAAAGGGAAGGAGGGAGGAGAGGAGAGGAGAGGAAAGAGGAAGAAGGAAAGGAAAGAAAGAAAGAAGGAAGGGAAGGAGAGGAAAGGAAAGGAAGAAGGGAAAGGAAAAGAAAGGAAGGGAAGGAAGGAAAGGAAGAAGGAAAGGAAAAGAAGGGAAGGGAAGGAAGAAGGGAAGGAAAGGAGAGGAAAGGGAAGAAGGGAAGGGAAAGGAAAGGAAAGGAAAGGAAAGGAAAGGAAAGGAAGGAAGGAAAGGAAAGGAAGGAAGGAAGAAGGAAAGGAAAAAACGGGAAGGAAAATGTAGGGAGGAGAGGGAGGAGGAGGAGGAGGAGAATAGGGCAGAACAGAACAGAATGCTGGCTGGGGAATTCTGGGAGTTGAAGTCCACGCATCTTGAAGTGGCCCAAGGTTTAGATCTTCTGCCCACATTCCGTCTTTGGTCCCCCTACGGTTAGGAATGGCGGCGTTTGACAGGCTTCTCTTTTCACCCACTGTACCCGCCCCGAGGGACGAGGAGCGTTTCCCTCCCCAACTGGTGTGGCGGCTGCGGGTTCAAGAGGATGCTCACCAGGGCGCCTTCCAGGCAGGCCGCGTAGTGATACCCCCTCCCCATAATGAGGATGGACTTCTGTTGGTAGAGCTCAGTGGCCAACTTCTGGATCTCGTCGTCCATGCTCAGCACTTCCTTGATCAAGCCTATCGAAAGCAAGGAGAGTTCGGAGACCTTGGGTAAGCCGGCCGGAAGGGACCCCACCTTTCTGCATTTATTTATTCGAATGTATGTGGCATCTCGCGCGATTGGGACTCTGGCTGGCTCCCAAGGGAGAAGGGAGACTCAAGAGGAATAAAATGGAAACATTCAAAATGGACACTGTTGGCCCCAGGACTCCTTACCTGGCAGCAACTTGAGGCCTCGCATGATTTCTTTCCGCCGTTCTTGCATAGAAATTCTGTCGTCGCACATCATGAGCGCAAACATTACCAGGGAGACAAACTGGCTCGTGTAGGCCTAGAGAAGAGGGGAGAAAAAAGGCACCCCGTTAAAGCCGAAGCCATGAATCCCTCCAAGCCAATTCAGGACACGCTTAAATGGGAAACGCCTGGGAGGGCGGCCATCTTCTCCACCTCTCCGTCATCGGGAACGGAGCGACTGTATTGGGAAGATTTTTATAGAAATGGCTGTTCATATTATTTTGAAAAAGCAAAAAGTTGTGATTTGATGTTAATGCCTTATCCCTCACACCCTGGACAGAAACTGTTTCAACTCCTGCCCTCCAAATGACGCTACAGAGCCCTGCACACCAGAACAACTAGACACAAGGAAGGTTTTTCCCCGAATGCCATTACTCTGCTAAACAAAGAAATTCCCTCAACACTGTCCAACTATTTACAAAGTCTGCACTATATATTACTATTAAACTTCTCATCACTCCTTATCACCCATCCCCTCCCACTTGTGACTGTATGACTGTAACTTTGTCGCTTGTATCCTTATGATTTATATGGGCTGTTTCCTGGTATGATTTGACTGCTTATTGTACCCTATGACTACTGTTAAGTGTTGTACCTGATGATTCTTGACTCTTGACAAATGTATCTTTTATGTGTACACTGACAGCATTTGCACCAAGACAAATTCCTTGTGTGTCCAATCACACTTGGCCAATAAAGAATTCTATTCTGTTCTATTCTGTTCTATTCTATTCTATTCTATTCTATTCTATTCTATTCTATTCTATTTTCTATTCTATTCTATTCTATTCTATTCTATTTTCTATTCTATTCTATTCTATTCTATTCTATTCTATTCTATTCTATTCTATTCTATTCTATTCTATTCTATTCTATTTTCTATTCTATTCTATTCATTTTCTATTCTATTCATTTTCTATTCTATTCTAATTCTTATTCTTATTCTTATTCTATTCTTACCTGTCCTGCCTTTTCGGACTATACATAAAACGGAGGCTTTTCCAGAATGCAGGTGGAGATTAATTCCTGGGACCGCAACTCCCGGCCTTAAGGAAAGCAGGAGGGCCCAGGTGCAGTCAGCATGGGCACTCCAGAGTTAAGACCTGATAAGCCGCCACACCTTCACACCAACCTGCGCCTCTGAGCTCTTTACGCCCAGGCTCCTCACCTTTGTGCTGGCCACCCCGATCTCTGGCCCTGCGTTGATATGCACCCCGCAGTCCGTCTCCCGTGAAATGGAGCTCCCGACGGTGTTGGTGATGCCCACTGTGAGGGCTCCCCTTTCCTTGCAGTACCGAAGGGCCATCAAGGTGTCGGCCGTCTCCCCTGCCGAGAGAGAGATGGACCTGGTCAATCGAGAAGGCGCTCCTAGCTGGAGATCTGTCAGAGCAGGGGCCTGATTCCTACCTTCCTTATGAACATGGGACACAGCTCAGACACAGGCAAATTAAGCATGGCTCTCCAAAGCCACAGGGTCTCACCCTGCGAATGAACCTGGACTCGTCTCTTTTCTTCAATATTTGGGAAGAAATGCCCAGGGACATTTCTCTGGCACGTTGGGTTGACCCAAAGGGGCGTGGCACAAAGTCAACACAGCCAGATAATAAGTAGGAATCCCTTTATTAGCTCCAAACTTTGCCTCCAAGGTCCTGGTTATTAATCCAGCAGGGTAAGGTAAGGAGCTCCAGAAGGGAAATAGCATGGCAGTAAATCAACCCAGTTGGGAGGATGCCAGGAATACAGATAACCGCAGTCAACACAAGATAAACTGACGTTTGTTCCTGGCAAATGCAGCTCTCTGCTGCCTCTCCTTTAAACTCTTTTCCTATGGAAAAGGGAATCAGGGCCCTTTCCTCCCCTGTAAGTCATGTTGCTCCCTTCTCCGTTCTTCCCTGCTTATTCTAGGATGAAGAGGGGGTGGGCCTGGGTCTTCCTCTGAACTCCCTCTCCCTTGTTCTACCTCTTCTCTGCTCTCCTCAAGGTAGGAGAGTTGCTAAAACACCGGGTAAACTTTGCATTCTTTTGTCAGCTGATCCCAGAGGCCTCCCTTGGCCATCCCACCTGACTGGCTGATGAAGAAGCAGACATCATCGCGGAAGACGGGAGTATTTCTGTCCAAGAAGTCACTGGCCAGCTCCACCATGACAGGCAGCTCCGTCAGTTCTTCCAGCACTTGGCGAGTCTGGGCGAGTGATGCAGGGAGGGGGAGAAAGAGGGAGGGAGAGGAAGGAACAGAGCATAAAATGAAAGTAGCAACAGCACTTCAACTCATATACCGCTTCACAGTGCTTCACAGCCCTCTCTAAGGGGTTTACAGAGCCAGCCTCTTGCCCCCAACAATCTGGGTCCTTGTTTTACCGACCTCGGAAAGATAGAAGGCTGAGTCAACCTTTGGCTGGTCAAACTGCTGAACTGCTGGCAGTCAGCAGAAGTAGCCTGCAATATTGCACTCTAACCACTGCACCACTCAAAAGCATCACTCAAAAGCTGCAGGCCCATTTAAGTACACGTTTATGTTGAGTATCATTTATTCCACCCACAGGCTGGTAAATTAACGATCTCACAGAAGCTCTGTGATGACCCAAAGGGGCGTGGCACAAAGGCAACACAGTCAGGTGATCAGTAGGAGTCGCTTTATTAGCTCCAACTTTGCCTCCAATGTCCTGGTTACCTTCTGGACTGGAGAAAAACTCTCCCAGGAACAGCCTTTGGCTGCAGAGAATCAAGTCCAAAATGTGGTCAACAAAAACTATAAGTCCAATCAAGGCAAGATGAGATAATTAGTCCAGCAGGGCAAGAGAAGAAATTCCAGACCTGAAGGAATGGCAGTTAATTCCGGTTGGGAGGATGCCAGGAACACAGATAACCAAAGTCAACACAAGATAAGCTCATGTTTGTTCCCAGCAATTTGCCTCACGCAGCCTGCCTTTCTTATCAACTGTCTTCCCAGCTGTGGCTAATGAAGGGAATCAGGGCCCTTTCCTCCCCCGTGAGCCACGCAACCCACGTTGCTCCCTTCTCCGTTCTTCCCTGCATGTCCTAGGATGAAAAGGGTCTGGGCCTGGGTCTTCCTCTGAACTCCCTCTCTCTTCTTCTACCTCTCTCCTGCTCTGCCCAGCTGGACTTTGCCCTTCCCCAGTTTCCTTCACAGCCAACAGATCCACACTCACTCCCTGTGTCAGCTGTTTGTCTACCTCCTCGGATTCAGACTCCGACAGGGGCAGGACTAGCTCTTCCTGTATCAATAATTCCAGGAGTCCAACTGTTCAAAGCCTCCAAATTAGATGCCTGGCACGACTGAAACACCAGCACTAGCGATGGACGTAAAAAGGACCCAAGGCTTCGGCTACATGGTTGTGTCACTTTGATTTTTTGCACACACACACGCACACACACACACACACACACACACAGTGCACCATCGAGAAAAAGCTGCAAGTCCCAATAGCAGGACCGACATTTCCCTGCTGCAGGGCCTTGCTGATCTTTCAAACACTTTGAAACGCTACTTTGAGTTCAGCTACTCACAGCGACGCCTGCGTGGTAGCTTGTCCCACAAGCGATGAGGATCAAACGCCGGCATCGCAGGATCTCCTTGATATGGTCTTTCAAGCCCCCGAGGTTCACTGCGGCAAAGAACAAGGCAAAAGTCTTGGCGAAAACGGCCCACAGAAAAGCAGAACGGCTCCAATGCAAAAGGATCCCGCAGGATTTCTTTAGCAATCCTTACGAAAGGAGGCTCAGTGGCGCTCCACCCCTCACCCCAAAGAGAACTCCGCGGCCTGTCAAAGCAACCTCCAGGGAGCAAGATAGCCAGAGGTTTTGATCATGGGACAAGTTGGCCCGTAGCAAGTTTGTTAGCCGAGATCCACCGCAGTGGAAGAAGAGAAACCGAGTTTACTGTCACTGTCCAGTGTTAGAGCATCTACGGATCTCCCCTGTGAATGAAATCTATCTACTTAATAAACCACATTTGGGGAGACAAAGAGTTTTGTGTTTTAAAAAGTCCTGGTTTTCCTGAGCAGAAGACAATTCCGAAGCCTTTACCTGTGTAGTCATCGAAGTTGACTCTCCCTCTCATGGTGTTCACGACAGATTCTGGCTGCTCAAATATTTCCTTTTGCATGAACGAACTGAAGTTGCCTTGGAAGAACAAAAGGAAGTCCACTGAATAGAGGCAACCTTGCCCTTCTCGTTTTGGACAAGGAGCCCATCCCTCAACCCAAGTCCACATCCGTAATAACACAGTAGTAAAAACCCATTTTACTCTTCTGAAAATGCACACGTTCATGTTGAACAGGTCTACCTCATAGGGCAAACTGTATCCTGTCTGAGCGCACCTGGAGGGACCTTCTAAGGATCATCTAGCCAACAGGCCACAGAAGAACAGGATGGTGGAGTTACACCTGGAAGGGACTGTGGACACCTCAGAAGCAGCCTGGCAAGCAAAACGTTTGAAAAGTGCCAACCCTCAATCCGTACCCTTCATGATCTGTTGCAGCTCCATCTGGAGGGTCTGAACCGCCCGGCTAGGATGATCTCCAAAAGTTCGCTTGATCCGATGTATGGAGAGGCGGCCCTCAACCACGGCTGCCACGTCATCATCTTCCAGAAAAATCACCCTGTTGGTGTGTTCAATCACAGCGCTGCGAGAAAATGGGGGAGGATGGCTTAACATCACTTGAAGGAACCCATAAACCTGAGGTCTCCAACCTTGGCCACTTTAAGACTTGTGGACTTCAACTCCCAGAATTCCTCAGCCAGCTTTGCTGGAGACCTCTGAACTAGAAGACCTCCAAGAACACTTCCACTCCTATTATTCTATGTTCTCGATCAAGGGTCTTCAAACTTGGCAAATTTAAGGCTTGTGGTCTTCAACTCCCAGAATTCCTGAGCTGACATGGAGGAGGAATTCTGGGAGTTGAAGTCTGTAAGTCCGTAAGTTTTAAAGCTGTCAAGTTTGAAGACCCCTTATCTATCACTTATCCTCTCTCTCTCTCTCCCTCCCTCTCTCACCTTCTCCCCCTCACCCTCTCTCCATATCTATCTATCTATCTATCTATCTATCTATCTATCTATCTATCTATCTATCTATCTATCTATCTATCTATCTAACATCATCTATCTATCTATCTATCATCTATCTAATCATCTATCAATCATCTATCACAAGGGTCTTCAAACTTGGTCACTTTAAGACTTGTGGACTTCAACTCCCTGAGCTAACACGACTGGAGGAGGAATTCTGGGATTTGAAGTCCACAAGTCTTAAAGTGGCCCAGGTTGGGGGGCCCTGCCATAAACAGATTTAGAATGGGACACCCATATGAGGAGGAAAAAGAGGATCCCCCCGCCTAAAAAATGATGCCAAAACCAAGGGAGATCTAGAGAACTTATACCATTATTTGTACTCCTTATATCAAGCTTGCCTACCAAAGTAAAGGGATACTCAAATGTTTCACTTAAAATTCCCGTGAATGAAAAGAAGGGTGAGTTATGAAGGAGAACCATCGATAATAAAGACTTTGATGTTCACCTAAACTTTTTTTATTTTACTGAAAGGGACTTTCCAACAGCTTCATTTTCTACTTGTTTCGCCTCTCCAAGGAATTCAGTGCAATGTTACCTAACACAAAGTCCATGGGGAAGCCAGATTCACTTAAGAACGGCCTTACCAACTTAATTGCAGTGATCTGTGGCGAGAGAGGTCTTAAAGGGGGGCAAAATTCACTTAACAACCATCTTGATCGGGAACAAAGATTTTGGGTTCAATTGTGGTCACAGGTCAATGGCTCGATGCAGGGGTGGGTTTCAAAAAATTCAGCAACAGGTTCTCTGGTTGCTGGGTGGGCGTGGCCATGGTGGGTGTGGCCTAATCGGCTCCTGCACCATGCCAGGGGGGGCATTTTGTCCTCCCCGGACTCCCGAGGATTTCCTCCAGCCTCCCCAGGCGCCGGAGGCTCTATGGATGCCAGAAACGGGCCCATTTCCAGCCTTCCCAAACTTCTGGGAGGCCCATTTTTTGCCCTGCATTTACCTGCATCCCAAATGGGCCAGGTGGGGACTCCGTGGAGGGGAAGGGAGGGGTGGGCGGGGCCAGCCAGGAGTGGGATTTGGGAGTTGCTCCGAACTGCGCAATCTCAGCTAGGGGGGCTCTCCCGAACCCCTGCGAACCCCCAGCGGCCCCACCCCTAGCTAGATGTCTTTGGAAAGGCTACAAGATCTCTTTTAACGGCTGGCGCCGTAGCCTCCCCTCCGGGAAGTGAGGGTCCAACCCAGCGTGCGACGCTCAAGGGCACCGGTCCCTCCTTTGGGAAACCTCTCCGGCGCCCTCCACACCTGCCGCCCACCTGGCATCCGAGGCGAAGTAGTACTCCACGGCTTTCTCTTCCACGGGAAAGAGGCAGGTGGTGCTGTCCATGCGGGAGAGGCTGCAGGTGCCCTTCTTGTCCTTGCCTACAACACCGTAGAGAGCGCGTCGTCAAGACGTTGGCGGTTGTTCAGCCCCAGAGCGCGCCCTGCATGGACACCCGTGGCTGCAGGGCTCTCCTCGCCCAACGGGAAGCTTCCTTTCCTCGGCCCTCTGAGTCAGGAAGCCCCCCTTCAACGGGGATGAGAGATGGAAAGGCAGCCCCCTCCTCAACCCATCCAAAGAAGAAGGTGTGCAGGAGGAGGCTCCGTGAATGCCCGGCTTGCTCCGGTTAGGAAGTGACGAACTAGAGCGGAGGTCTCCAAACTTGGCCACTTTACGAGGTGTGGACTTCAAATTTTAATTTACAGGCTAACCATCTCCCTGGTTGGTTGGCCTATTCAAAGAAATCGTTTTGCCATTTTCAGGTCCTTTGGCCTTTCTTCCTGATCTATCCCATTTAATTTAGGTTTGGCTAAGACCATTGTCCCCTTTACTTCCTCATCTTGCGGTAATTTCTAACTTTTTAATCTCCTCCTGTAACCTAGTTTGTTGCTGTTGTTTTTTCTTATTTCTTTTTCCCATATAAGCTATCGTTATTCCCCTTAAATATGCTTCAGCTGTATCCCATAGTACCTGCAGTGATGTTGGTTGATTTGGGTTTTCCTTAAAGAATAGTTCCATTACTTTTTTTAATTTTTAACACCTATTCTTTTTCTTTTACAATTTGGGAGTTCAATGTCCATCTTCTCCTCGTTTTTTCCCCTTCCTTTCCAAATTATCTTTAGGGGGTTATGGTCTGCTTATACATTGGTCATAATTTCTACTGTTTCTAGCTCGTTTCCTATTCCTACATTCATCCAGACCATGTCTAATCAGGACCGTGACTTATATGGATCCAAATAAAAAGTATATTCAGTTTTCAGGGTTTAATCTCCTCCACTGATCTGACAAGTTTAATTCCTGTATCATATCCAAGAAGGATGTTGGCAGTATTTTCCTCCAGCATAGCTGGCTGGAGAATTCTGAGAGTTGAAGTCCACAAGTCTTAAAGTGGCCAAGTTTGGGGACCCCTGAACTAGAGTGAGGGGGCATCAAAAAAAGGTCAATGCAGAGGCTGCAACTGGCACCATCGAAGTTCATGGCTTTGATCCCCCCCGGTGACAGAAACCATTTTGACTTTTCCAAAATCCCCCCTGCTTCCCCCACGGGGATGATCACATCAAAAGGATTGCTCCGTGGGTTGAGACACCACAGTCTTAAGCATCTTAATCAAAGTCAGGCTTGTCAGCCCAGCTGAACCGAAAGAACTTCTTACAGGGGACTTTAAAAAAAAGAAAGAAAAGGAGAAGCAAAGGGCCAGTTATCCTTGCCAGCCAAAAAACAACAACAGCAGATCCTCCGGGGATCCCAGATGGGAATTTCGTTCAGGGAGGATCGGGAAAGGCCCGTGTCTGACGGGAATTGACCACGGAGGACAATTGCTAGAGAGATTCTCAACCACCCAGGTCCTGGTGGTTCCAAAAGGCAAACTTGGGCTTCCTTTGGAAATATTTCGCTTCCCATCCGAGAAGCTTCTTCCGTTTTGTCCTGAGGAACTGAAGAAGCTTCTTGGATGAGAAGCGAAACGTTTTCAAAGAACAAAACCGAGGGAGTCCAGTTGCCTTTTGGGGGAAACATCTTTGGGATCGCTAGAGAAGATGGACAGAATGGATCGATCATGTTAAGAGGGACAGAAATAACGCACACTAGGCCAGGGGTCCCCAAACTTGGCACCTTTAAGACTTGCGGACTTCAACTCCAAGAATTATCTATGCTATGCTGGCTGGAGCATTCTGGGAGTTGAAGTCCACAAGTCTTAAAGGTGCCAAATTGCTCTAGGCCAATCCCAGTAGACATTACTATTATTATTATTATTATTATTATTATTATTATTATTATTATTATTATTATTATTATTATTATTATATCTTTGGTGAGATTCACAGCCTTTGGGGCTGGTTGATAGCTCAACAGTTCAAGTCCTAACCAAGGACCTAGGAGCTGTTAAGGTAGAGTCGGAGGATATAAGCTGTTCCAAGTAGGGTGTTATTTTGTAGAATCAGGGTGTTATTATTGTTATTATTATTATTGTTGTTGTTGGTGGTGGTAGTATTGTTGTTGTTATTATTAATATTAATATTATTATTACGATTATTACAGAGTGAATGTTGTTGCACTTGTGGGTGTTCAAAGGCTCTGCAACAAACAAAGCGCTTGGAAGATTATGGCAAGCATATCCACGCATGTAATGTGTGTGCTACCCTGTCTGGAGGGCCTGTCTTTTGGGGGTACCCTGAATGACAGGTGAACACCATGCTCTTGGATTGCCTGACATTCTTGGGGCGGGGGGGACAGGAGGGGGGGGAGGGGAAGATAAGGGGCCTGCCCTTCTCCAGGCAGGGCTTAAAGGAGAAACTCAACTGGCTGTCTTGGGTTATCCTTCTTGATAGTGATACAGCCTCCCGAAATCAGAGAAACTATCTAAATATTTGAGGAACCCAATGATTTTTTTTTAAAAAAAATTAAATTTAAGTTGATTTTTTTAAAAATGGAAGCTGCTGTTGTTCCTGAAAGACAGGATATCTTTGACCATTTGCCTCCATGAATTTCCACCAAAACTGCTGAAACCTTTCCGTTTTGATCACAATTAGCCAGCCAAGAGTTTACAGAGAACGTCCCAAATGCATTCATACAATCCGTATCAAACCCAGCTCCCATGCTGATATCTTCCTTTTTTTAAACGATGAAATCAGGGCCGGGCTGTGGGGTGGGGGGGGGGAGACCCAGCATCCTCACATTTGGGTATCGGTAACAAAATATCAGGAGACAGGAGGGAAATGAGAAACGGGGCAAAGGAGGACCAAAAAGGAATTTGGGAAGAAGTGTGGAAAAAAACACCCATCCCAAGAACGGCATGCAAATTTTCCCCCACACACGAAACCTCTTTAATAGGGGGTTGCTCCTGCTTTCCACAAAGCAACAGTAAGGAAAATAACCACACACCTGTCCCTATTCTGGAAAAGAAAAGAAAAAAAGCCAAAATTCGAAGGTGCAGGGCAGGGCCTGTTCCCACCCACCACCCTCAGGTGGAAAGCAGTAAACCACGAATTAAAAAGGTTGTACGTGTTTTGATTTATTCTCAGGGATGCTGGTAAGTTTTTAAAGCACCTTCTTCCAGTTTTTTGGGCAGGCCATCAAGTGAATGATCTACAGATTGCGTGGCTGAAAGGGCGACACGAAAAGCAACTTCAGAAAAAAGGCATCGAGAGTCGTCCAGGTACGCAAGGCATAAAATGAGACCAGGCTCTAGTTATCCGGCATTATTTCAAAGCTCTCTAAAGGCGGCCCCGGCGTTGGGAAAGGGGGATGCACTCAGCTACAGGGGCTCTGGGGACACCATTGGAACTGAGGTGGGGACAGAAAACATCGTGGAGAAAATTGGTCCACACGTGGTTTGCTAAGAGTCGGAAATGACTCGATGGCACAGAATGAATCGATAAACCATGGGCTTCAGGAGGAAGTAGAATAGGGGTCTCCAACCTTGGTAGCTTTAAGCCTGGAGGACTTCAGCTCCAAGAATTCCCTAGCCAGCAAAGCTGGCTAGGGAATTCTGGGAGCTGAAGTCCTCCAGGCTTAAAGCTGGCTGGGGAATTATGGCTGGCTAGGGAATTATGGGAGCTGAAGTCCTCCAGGCTTAAAGCTGGCTAGGGAATTCTGGGAGCTGAAGTCCTCCAGGCTTAAAGCTGGCTGGGGAATTCTGGGAGTTGAAGTCCTCCAGGCTTAAAGCTGGCTAGGGAATTCTGGGAGCTGAAGTCCTCCAAGCTTAAAGCTGGCTGGGGAATTCTGGGAGCTGAAGTCCTCCAGGCTTAAAGCTGGCTGGGAAATTCTGGGAGTTGAAGTCCGCCACGCTTAAAGTCACCAAAGTTGGAGACCCCTGATTGAATGGAGGACGAATTCTTACGTTTTGACAATCTCCAAAAAGAGAAGATGAAACACCAATCGGCCTTTTGCAGTCAAATCCTCCTGCCCAAAATGCTAACCAATGCCCACCAGTGTACCTATTGAAGTGTGCCCAGTGAAAGGATCTATATTTCCCACTCACCCCCAGTTTTTAGCACTGGGGAAAAAAACTAAAGTCCCCTCCCAGCTGTTGCTGAGAAGGAAGGAGGGCATCAGGGCCCGCAGGCAATTACTCTTAGGGCTGTACCCATCAAGTTTCTTTCAGGATGAACTCTCAAGGCAGACTCCCAGATTGTCAGTCCATCCTTGCTTCCCAAGTTTAAGACGGGAAATCAATTCTGCCCTGACTTTTACCATCCCCCAATGCCCCACTAGGCTAGTTGGGAAGTTATTTCACATAGTGTTGACATGGGAAGCTACGGAGGCATAACATGAAAAATCAGAGCATCGGCTTGGGGCGATTTACCTGTCCGGTACAAGATTGGAATATGGTCGGTGGAAAGCTTGTGCTCGCTCCGAACTCCGATGAGTAGAGGGCTCCCCCTTCTGGAAAGGAAAACCAGAGGTTGAGTTGAGCAGCAGCCGCCATTGGGGAGACTTACTCATAGTTTACTCCTGAGCAACTACTCAGTTAGTTTACTTTATTGTCATTGCACCTCGGACAACTATATTAAATGCCCTCTTCAGTGTATGTTATAACTATACAAATAAAACACACATATCCTTCACGGTCTATGCAACTGAATTGAAAATCCCCGAGAGCCTCGGTGGCGGAGTGGTGAGAGGGCAGTACTGCAGGCTCCTTCTGCTGACTGACTGCAATTTGGCAGTTCGAATCTCACCAGGCTCAAAGGTTGACTCAGCCTTCCGTCCTTCTGAGGTCGGTAAAATGAGGACCCAGATTGTTGGGGGCAAGAGGCTGACTCTGTAAACTGCTTAGAGAGGGCTATCAAACAATGTGAAGCAGTATATTAAGTCTTATTGCTATTGCTATATTGCATTAATACTGCACTATACAGTAGAATTCAATAGAGTTACTGCCCTGGGATAGAAGCTGTTTTCCACCCTATTTTGTCCTTGTTTTTATTATTCTGTACCGTCTGCCAGATGGTAATAGTTCAAAAAAAGGGTGCCCAGGATGAGATGGATCTCTGAGGATGTTTTGAACTTTCTTAAGGCAGCGGGAGCTTAAAGCTCTTCCAAAGAGGGGAGAGGGCAACCAATGATCCTCTGGGCAATGACCTTAACCCTCTGGAGTGCTGTCCCATCTGCCCCTGTGCAATTGGCAAACCAGACACAGGTGCAGTGAGTTAGCCCTGGTTATAGCATTGCAGGCTCAACTGGCCAGGGCTGAATCTTATCAACTCTGGGCCAACCGGTGGGAGACAGAAATGACAGGCTGACTGGCACTCACCTTGTGCCAACTGCCTGGCCAGGATAATGAACACTTTTGAACACCAGAGCGAAAGCCCCCTCCTGTGTTGGGACAGGAAAGAAAATCAGACCTTGCAGTTCTTCTGGGCACGTTCATGTACACACACACACACACACACACACACACACGCACTGAAGAGGAACGATCAGACCCCTTTCTGATTTTAAAAAAAATTACTGTAAGAAAAAATAAATAGGTGGTAAAAACTTATTACACTTGGCTCCTTTCTAAACAAGCACAGATACGCACAGAAACATGTAAACATTCTTTTTGAAAAAAACATAAAGTGCTTTGAGCATCTAAAGGCCCGAAAATACACCCAGCACCCTTTGGAGCAAGATTACCCCACAGGTAATCCTCAATTTACAATGGGTTGCTTAATGAACAATTCAAAGTTACAACAGACCTCCTCCCCTTTCAAAAGCTACTGACAACCTGTTTCTGAAATTATGAGACCCACAACCCGACAATCTTGTGGCTCCATTTTGGACCCTTGGCAACCAGCTGGCCTTTTCAGCTGTCTGCAGCATCACACAGAGGCAGGGCCACAACTGGCCACATTTCTTACTGGGTTTTGGCATTTACTTTTGGTTTCCTGCCAAAACTGCCCACGGGGAAAAATGGTCTCGCTTTACGACTGTGGCATTCACTTAATTGGACAGCCACTTGTTTGGAACAGTATAGGGCTTCGTGCTTGAGCAGTGGGTTAGACTAGAAGACCTTCAAAATCCCTTCCAACTCTGTTACACTATTACTGTTACTAAATACTATGGTGTTTGTGGCTAAAAAAAGAAATCAGATCTGCTCACACAATGCCTCGATTTATGACTCCAAAAACTTAAGAACATATTTCCGGGCTCAATTACGGTAGTGAATCTAGGATTGCCGGTATACAATTATCCTTAGCAGTTTTAAAATAATTCTTAGCTAAACTGAGGGCACTTTGATGGCCGCAACTTGTCATGCCGCTGGTGGAGACTGACTCTGAGGGAGAGGAGGAACAGCCGACAGGGAGTGGAAGTGGGGCTCCGGAGGTTGTGGAGGAGGCTGGGGAGGGCAGAGGCCAGCTGGGCAGTCAGAGGGGGACCCAGGCCCACCCCCTCTCCATCCTAGGGCACGCAGGGAGGAGAGGATGAGGGCCTTGATCCTCTTTATGGGCTGCAGCTGTGACCATTGAAAAGACAGCCATGCGTACTGGCGAGCGCTGGAAAGAAAGCATGTAAATATTTCTAGTTTATAGTTCCTCTCTGAGTTTGGCATCCTTCCCAGTGTGTGTTATCCGTGGACGTCCTCCAGCCCTTATCTTGCCTGGTTTGTGTTGCTTTTTTCCTTCTTCGTGTAACTGTTTGGGTGGGAGTGTTTTTTTTTTTTTTTTTTTTTGTCTTCCAACAAGAATATTCGGAGCTTGGAAGCAAAGGGAAGGAATAAAAGGGGCTTCAGCTGTTTTCTGTGACTGTGTTTGTTTTGTATCCCACCCGGGGTCACCACACAGCTGCAAATAAGATTTGCCCCCAAAGCTTGGATCTTCCTTGGAAGTGAGGTTCTTCTCGTATCTGAGGCTGAAGACAAAAGTAGCCATCAGAGAAACAGAACATAGAACCATAGGGCTGAAAGGGACTTTGGAGGTCTTCTAGTCCAACCCCTTGTCCAAGACAGAAGACCTCATACCACTCCAGATAGTTTGTCCAGTCTCTTCTTAAAAGCCTCCCGTGATGGAGCACTCACAACTCCTGGAGACAAGCTGTCCCACTGGTTCATTTGTTCTTTGGTGGTAAGTGGGCTCAACAGCGCCTGGCCCTCAACCATTAAACAGGATCCATGATTTAGCAAAATATATGAGACCCAGACTGCCCAGTGATTTGGGTAAAACTAGAGATGTACCAGCTGTTGAATGACCCTCTCCACCAAGGTGGTGAAGCTTATATCGTCACTTTCACAGTTGTCATACATGTACTTGACAAGCTTTGCGATGGTTTCGGTATCAGTTTCCGATTCAAATTCGTAGCCTTTGCTCTCCTGAAAAGAGGGGAAAAAATGGGCTATTTTTGCACCTGAATCAGGACAGAGAAGCACTGAGCCTGAACAGCATGACAGATGTGGCTCAGCCAAGAGAAAATCGATTGCAAAATATATTACTGAGGTGACCAAGTGCTAAACATCTTGCACACTGAATCCTAATTTCTTATAAAACGGCCCAGCTTTTGAATCAGAAACATTCAAAAGAAACTGCCGGGAAGAAACAGGAAAGTTTACCAATATAGAACGTCAATCTGGACACAGCCAGAGAATGCAAAATATTCTGTGCGTGGAACAGACCATCCTTGGAGGGGGGGGGGTGTCTCTGCCTGGAGTGGAATTTTGCACATGTTCCAGGCAAAGATGTTCTTGTGGGGGAGAGAAGAAATGCAGGGAAAAACACCCCAAATTCTGAGCCACAATGTGGATTGTTCCATGGACAGAACAAAACATACTTTGCATTTTGTGCCACGCCCCAAGGCTCAACCAGTTTGGCTGCAAAAGGACACCCTGTCTAACCTGTGAAGAACCTTGGGGTCATGTTCTATTGTACATTTTCCCTTAATACAGATAAACCATTCCAATTATACAACGCCTTTGTGTACTTACTGGTTACATCAGGTCATCACATTATACATCCTAATTAAGTCTATCATCCAATATATTCTCTCCATCAAGTTACACATCCAATTTATCACTATTATTTGCTTATTTCTGCCATGTTACACTATTACAATCCTCACTTTATGCACTTCATATTATATTCATGTACAGTTCCTAAAGATACTTTTTTACATTGTTTATTCTTACATCTTCCTCTTATCTCTGTATATATGTGTGGTGGTGGTGGTTTTTTAAAATAGTTTTATATTTATTTAGTTTTGCCCAAGTTGGCTTTCTCCAAATCCTTTGGACAAAGATTTACAGAATTCTCAGCTTGTGAGGTAAGAATTCTGGAAAACAGAATGTGATATATCTTAAGGACAACATTTTGGGAAAAGCTGTGCTATCATTCCAGTCCAGGCTGCACTGTACTTATATCAGAATGTTAGAATGTACGTTGTCTTCTCTGTGGGTGAACTGATTTATGCAGGAGAAAGGATGTTTCTTAGGTATTCTGCTCCACTTAGCTTACCTTTTCTCTTCTAGAAGCATCACTGCTAAGATACTGATCTTTTTCCCCTCCCATCAATCAGATTTTGCTTTCAGCCTTAAGGCAGTTATGTACAAATGCTTGATTTTAAGATCTGAAATGGTCAACCAAAATTTTATGGAATCAGGTGACAATCCTAACCGTGTCCTCATCATTATATACGTATATGTGTGTTTTGTTGATCTTCTTTCCTTATTTAACACTAATCTCTGCTTCTATTTTTTATCCAATTACACAATATGTCCCACGTTAAATAGTATTCTTCCAGGTCCTGTTTTGAAGGTGTCCCACAAAATACAGTCCAGGAAGCTGAACTTACCAAGAACTTTTTTAGGTCTTTGTAATTTGTGATTATTCCGTTGTGGATAACAATAAATTCTGAAAGGAAAAACGAACATTCACATTCAAGGCTGTGATCAGAAACCGCGCCATAAAAGAAGCAAAATGGGAAAGAAAAGGGCGCCTTGCTCAAAACCTGTTTTTATGCAGGAAGGGGGTGGGGGGTGGGGAAGATAAATGGGTGGAGAGACTGACTCCATGGAAGCTGATCTAGCACCCAATCAGTCTGAGAAGATTCCTGCATTCCAGGCAGAAAGCAATGAAGTACTCTATGCATCTGCTTGTTTGTGCCTCACACTTGAGCCTCGGTGGCACAGTGGTTAAGAGTGCGGCACTGCAGGCTACCTCTGCTGACACGGACCTGCCTGCAATCTGGCAGTTCAAATCCCACCAGGCTCCAGGTTGACTCAGCCTTCCATCCTTCCAAGGTGGGTAAAATGAGGACCCAGATTGTTGGGGACAAAGAGGCTGAATGTAAACTGCTTAGAGGGGGCTGTAAAGCACTATAAAGCGGTATATAAGTGCTATTGCTACACATGGTGAAACAGTCACTTTTGAAGCCCTGTCAATCAATCAATCAAACTAGAAGGGACCTTGGAGGTCTTCTAGTCCAGCCCCTGCTCAGGCAGGAAACCTTATACCATTTCGGACAAATGGCTATCCAATCTCTTCTTAAAAACCTCCAGTGATGGAGCATCCACGACTTCTGGTGGCAAGCTGTTCCACTGGTTAATTGTCCTCGCTGTCAGAAAGTTTCCCCTTAATTCCAGATTGCTTCTCTTCTTTCCATCCATCGTTTCTTGTCCTGCTTTCAGCGGTTTTGGAAATAAGTTGACCCCTTCCTCTTTGTCGCAGCCTCTCAAATCCTGGAAGGCTGCTATCATGTCAGTTGTGAGCACCACATCCTGGATGGTGGACTTAAGACGTGCCTAGGAACTGCTTAACTGTTATCCTGACCAGGGGTCTCCAGCCTTGGCCACTTTTAAGACTTGTGGGCTTCAACTCCCAGAATTCCTCAGCCAGCTTTGCAGAGTTGAAATCCACAAGCTTTGCTGGCTGAGGAATTCTGGGAGCTGAAGTCCACAAGTCTTGGCAAGGCTCGTTCTTATCTGGGACGATTAGATTTTAGTAGCGTTTTACTGTGAATGAACGGAATTCACAGAGAAGCATTACAAAGGTTTTGCTTTTATCTCTGTTTGGTGTTTGTTTGCTTTGAACGAGGCTTGGGTCAGAACACCTACACACACACACACAACCACAAATCCCCTCCCCCCAAGAAAGCCACTTTGTGATCCCAATTCCGGCCTACCGTTGTTTTTGTCTGATCTCTGCGGGTGGCTGTTGACTGGATTAGGTTCGCCGTGGGTGGCCCAGCGGGTGTGCGCAATTCCAAGGTGCACATCAAACTCAATGTCCAGATCTATATCCTGCTGTTCTAGAGAGAGGGGAAAAAAAGATATATATATTTTCACTTTTAAAGGCTTTTTGATACTGGTCATGGAAAGAGGAGGCGGCATCAGTTATAATCTCTGGTCTGGTTGTGCTTCAATCCACTCGTTTCAGAACTGTAGCTGTCAGTGCAGCCACAAAGCAGGTCCTGTGGAATATTTGTTGGGTGTTTTTTTAAAAAAATAATGTTGTTAAATGAACGGTCATAAGGACTACCTGTACAACATACTTCATTGGTAGTATATAATATTATAAAATGCTACATGCTGATTTTCTACTTATCAAAATCTACTTATCTCTGGTGAAATTTAGGTTAAAAATACTTTCAAGTTAGCAAGGTTCAAATTATCAAAAAGATAAGTAGTAAATAATGCACCAATACTACGATTTATACAACTTCAAGTAAGAACCCTAAAAGCCAAATGTTGAAGGCAGCACAATTCCATCTTTAGGGTCCAAGAATGGCCATTCAAGCCTCTCCCACCCATCCTCTCCCATCACCCAAATCGTGGGAGACACCCCAACTCGGATCTTGCGCTCCGGCTTCTTACTACGGGCCTCAATCGGGGCTCCCCGGAGGGAAAACAAACTCTTACTCAGGATGATCAAAGTTAATATTACTTGCAGAAGTTTGGTTTTAACTGCGTTTCATTTGTCTTTTATGTTTTAGGATATACGCCGTCCGGAGTCACCTGTTGGGATGAGCGGCTCCCGGAATCAAATCAATAAACCGAATTAAATGCAGAGTCCGCTCCCTTCAACCACCTGCTTGGGGGGGGTTTAAATGCAGCCACTCAAATGAAAAGGAGGAAAACGAGACCTACTGTTAATTTCTTCATCCAAAGCCTTCACTTTCCCTTTCTTCTTAATGAGCGTGATCTTGCCGGCATTGGCCTCCCAGTCTTTCTCATTCCCACCATCGATTCCAACCCCTACGACAC
Organism: Notechis scutatus; assembly: GCF_049901735.1. Taxonomy (NCBI): domain Eukaryota; kingdom Metazoa; phylum Chordata; class Lepidosauria; order Squamata; family Elapidae; genus Notechis; species Notechis scutatus. The sequence continues at coordinate 1,057,536 of NC_142015.1, read as the reverse complement.
AGGAGGGAAGACGAGGAAGAAGGGCAGGCAAACCCCCCCCACACACACCCACACCCCGGTCAGGATTAGTGGTCCCCAGGTACATAGAAGGCCAAGGAAGGTCTCTGTCTCTCTCTCTCTCTCTCTCTCCTCCCCTCTCTCTCACACAGACACACACACCTTCATTCTCTAACTCTAACTCACTCACTCTCTCTCTCTCTCACACACACACCCTCATTCTCTAACACTCTTTCTAACTCTCTCTCTCTCTCACACACACTCTTTCTTTTCTCTCTCTCCCTCCCTCTCTCTCTCTCCCCTCCCTCTCTCACACAGACACACACACCCTCATTCTCTAACACTCTTTCTAACTCTCTCTCTCTCTCACACACACTCTTTCTTTCTCTCTCTCTCCCTCCCTCTCTCTCTCTCCCCCTCCCTCTCTCACACAGACACACACACCTTCATTCTCTAACTCTAACTCACTCACTCTCTCTCTCTCTCTCACACACACCCTCATTCTCTAACACTCTTTCTAACTCTCTCTCTCACACACACTCTTTCTTTCTCTCTCTCTCCCTCCCTCTCTCTCTCTCCCCCTCCCTCTCTCACACAGACACACACCCTCATTCTCTAACTCTAACTCACTCCTCTCTCTCTCTCACACACACACCTCATTCTCTAACACTCTTTCTAACTCTCTCTCTCTCACACACACTCTTTCTTCTCTCTCTCTCCCTCCCTCCCTCTCTCTCCCCTCCCTCTCACACACACACCCTCATTCTCTAACTCACTCACTCTCTCTCTCTCTCACACACACACCCTCATTCTCTAACACTCTTTCTAACTCTCTCTCTCACACACACACTCTTTCTTTCTCTCTCTCCCTCCCTCTCTCTCTCTCCCCTCCCTCTCTCACACAGACACACACCCTCATTCTCTAACTCTAACTCACTCACTCTCTCTCTCTCTCACACACACACCCTCATTCTCTAACACTCTTTCTAACTCTCTCTCTCTCTAACACACACTCTTTCTTTCTCTCTCTCCCCCTCCCCCTCTCTCCCCCTCCCTCTCTCACACAGACACACACCCTCATTCTCTAACTCTAACTCACTCACTCTCTCTCTCTCTCACACACACACCCTCATTCTCTAACACTCTTTCTAACTCTCTCTCTCTCTCACACACACTCTTTCTTTCTCTCTCTCTCCCTCCCTCTCTCTCTCTCCCTCTCTCTCTCACACACACACCCTCATTCTCTAACTCTAACTCACTCACTCTCTCTCTCACGCACACACCCTCATTCTCTAACACTCTTTCTAACTCTCTCACACACACTCTTTCTTTCTCTCTCTCTCCCTCCTCCCTCTCTCTCTCACACACACACACCCTTTCTCTAACACACTATCTCTCTCCTTCCCTCCCTCCCTCTCTCTCTCTCTCTCACACACACCCTCATTCTCTAACACTCTAACTCTCTCTCTCTCTCTCACACACACACACCCTCTTTCTCTCTCTCTCTCTCTCCCTCCCTCCCTCTCTCACACAGACACACACAGGTTCAGATGCTGATGGCGTTTAGTAGCATGTCCACCCAAAGAAGTAGGGGGTGTAAGCCAACCGTCCATCTCGTGGACAGCTTACCTGCGGAGTCATATCCCCGATACTCCAGTCTCTGAAGCCCCTTGATTAGGGTCTCCAAGATCTCCCGCCTGGTCCGGGGAACATGGTAATTCAGGTAAGCAAAGATACCTAAAAGATGATTTAAAATGGAAAGGGCAACAACATTAAAGTCGTTCCTTGCAGGTCCAACATATTCGTAGTTAGTCTCATTGGTGGTACATTTAAGCCTTATTAGTAGCACATCTAAGCCAAGGATTTCCAAACCGAGCAACTTTAAGACTTGTCTCCTGCCTCCCTGCCAGCCTGGAGGGATTCTCTGCTTAAACTTCCTGTATCCTTCCCTTCATTGCAAACTTGGCTCTTATAAATGAGGTACTACTACCACTCTATAAAACCTTAGTAAGGCCACATCTGGAATCCTGCATCCAGTTTTGGTCACCACACTATAAAAAAGATGTCGAGACTCTAGAAAGAGTGCAGAGAAGAGCAACCAGGATGATTAAGGGGACTGGAGGATAAAACATACGATGAACGGTTGCAGGAACTGGGCCTGACTAGTCTAGGGAAGAGAAGGACCAGGGGAGACAGGAGAGCAGCCTTCCAATATTTGAGGGGCTGCCCCAGAGAGGAAAAAGGGGGTCAGGCTATTCTCCAAGGCGTCCGAAGGCCAGACAAGGAATAATGGATGGAAACTGAACAAGGAGAGATTCAACCTGGAAATAAGGAGGAATTTTCTGACAGTGAGAACAATCAACCAATGGAACAGAAGTTGCCCTCGGAAGTTGTGGGAACATCATCACTTGAGACCTTCAAGAAGAGATTGGACTGCCATTTGTCAGACATGTTGTAAGGTCTCCCGCTTGGGCGAGGGGTTGGACCAGATGACCTACAAGATCCCTTCCAACTCTATCTATCTATGCATCTATCCATCTATCCATTTGTATTTGTGGAAAAATACAATAAAAATCTATTTTAAAAAAAGAGTTTGATACTGATTAATTTGTTCAATGAATCATTGAACAAATCACTCCAGAGCTCTGTTTCTTTTTTTTCTTATTCGTATCCATTTCATGTATGTTTATACTGATACCTATGTTTATACTTATACCTGTTATCTTATAATCGCTTGACAAAATAAAATAAATAAAATAAAATAAAAAATTTACAACAGCACTGGGGAGAAAATAGGGACTTGTGAAAAAGTGGAAGGTCTTCCATCTTTGGTGACACATTAAAAGGCGCGGAAGGACAGAGGTTTCCTTGATGACAGGCCCAAGTTTTGGAGAAAGTCAGAGAATTGAACAGTCCACTGGCATTTTTAGATTAATGGTATTTCAAAGCCACGGGCTTTTCTACCAACAGACTATGATTGATCTTGAATAGAAGGATAAAATAATGGCAACCGTGGCACAGAATTGTTGAGACGTAGACAAAGTTAATAAATAATTTTAGTTGATAGAATATACCTCCTTCACAGAATAATAAATGCTATTGAGGGAACTACACTTTACTAGAATCAAACTGCTTCTTACGAATCTGTGATATATTACACAATTACCAAGCTACAAAGGTTATTTGTGCGACTTTCCCATCGGTCTTCTTTCCGCTACTTCCTCCTATTTTCAGTACAGATTGTCCCAATTATCCCGCAGAGCAGGTTTATATTCTAAATTTAGTTATTTGCAATGTTGAGAGATATAAAATTCGGTTTGCTTTGGCTTTTGGCTGTAAATACTTTAACAAATCACTGAAGCAGCTGACCAAGGGCCTGGACATAACTGACAGCTCGGCATTTCCTAGCAATCCAAAATATAAACTATAAATGGTACAAAGAAAAATATAAGATCAGCAAAACAGTGAAGAAGGCCAGCTCTTCGCCGGGTCACCTTAATGCTGTCCAAGGCACCTGCTCAATCGCTTTGGGAGGTGCAAAACACAGGATTTTCAGGAGGAAGAATTGCACAGCTTGCTCACTCTTTTTGCACACCTTGTAAGGTGCAGACTTAAGCCTTGGAAGCAGCCTCCTGACAAAGAAGGACACACACACCCCGTCCCCCAACCTTCTCGGACATTCAGATCTGCAGGGAAGCCTCTCCACGGAAATCTTTAGCAAAAGGTGAAAGATTTACAGTGCAATCTATACGTTATGCGTAAAATACACAAACAAGTGTGCAAGTATACGTTTATCAATGTTAATAAATTCACTTCCACATTTTTTTAAAAAAAATGATCTGCAGGGAAGCCTCGTTGAAAATGTCTTAGGATGGGGCCCAGAGTGGAATTGCCCCCATTGTAGTAGTATTAACACCCCCCTTTTTTATTATTAATATGTACTCCATTAGGGGTCAAGAATGACATGGCACAGGATCCATCATTTATTTACGTGTTTTGTGCAACTCCTCTCCCATCTTAGGAGAAGAGCCAAGTTCTGCCTCTTTCATCCTGCTTTTAACTTTGCTTCGTCTTAGAACAGGGGTCTTCAACCTTGGCCACTTTAAGCCTGGTGGACTTCAACTCCCAGAATTCCCCAGTCAGCTTTGCTGGCTGGGGAATTCTGGGAGTTGAAGTCCGCCAGGCTTAAAGTGGCCAAGGTTGGAGACCCCTGACTTAGAACTAACTCTTGCGTCTGAAGAAGTCAATGAATGGAATGAGACATCCAAGAAAAGACACACAGGCTCAACACCTGATACTGCACGATGGATGGCTGCATCAATCCATTAAACAAATTAAACAGCTGTGATTATTTATGAGAGGTAAGAACCGCTGCACGACTAACTCTGACCTCACAGGATTACTCCTCTTGATTTAATCGTATTTCACTGTCAGGCTGCGCAGCAATGCAGATTTCAAAGGGGAGACAGCCTTGCCGAATTACGGTTTCTCAACGGTGGCAGCTATAAGATTGGTGGGCTTCAACTCCCAGAATTCCCCAGGGACCACATCTGGACATCCATATGCTGGCTGGAGAATTCCAGGAGTTGAAGTCCATATACCGGTTGTCCTCGATTTACAACAGATGGCAAAAGAAAGAAAGACCGCCCCAAATGAAGCCCACTTCAAGTTCATACTTAATTTTACATATAATAACAGCAGCTAGAATCACATATGCACAAAATTGGAAAAATGAAAGTATTTCCACAGATGAGAAGGAACTAAAAAAACATATAAGAACGTCCTGAACTGGACAAGATTAACAATGGAACTTAAAAACAAAGAGGAAGCGGAATACTACTTAACATGGGATGTATTGTATAAATGGTTAAATAACAGGTGCAGAGGTTAGTACTTAACAGCAAAAGAAGATTAACAAAATAGAAATAAATAGAGATGTATAAAAATATATAAGAACACACAATGTAAGCAATATCACTATCAGACTGCACGTGAATATAGTTTAAAGTGTATAGAGTGATAAATAGTGTGTAGTACATACTACGTGTAGTACAACTATAGTGTGTAGTACAACTATGAAAATAATAGTTATGAGGTACAAAACTATGTATTTAAAAGAGACTATGAGAATAATAGTTATAACCAGGGTGTATGCTATGTTGTATATTTTAAAAGGATATAGCCAGTACATTGTCATTGCAATGTACAATAAAAATATTTTTTAAAAAACAGTTGAGGTCTCTAACACAAACAGCACATAATTGATTTCTGAAGATTGTTGTGAAATCTAGTATATCCATAGGGTACAAATAAACTTAAAGCATTAAAAAAAAAGTAACTGAGCCAACCTGGGCAAGGCCAGAGGCGTAGACTAAACAGGAAGTAAAAACAGCATCCTGAATGAATGGAGTATTTCATGGACACATCCGTGTACCAAACAGGATATGAGCCAACTCACCTTTTTGCAGAAAGCAAATATTAAACCCCATCCTCCCACTACTCCTTGCTGGGATGCAGTTATGGGGCAGGAAAGGAGCTCCTGAATTCACGGCCCCCGCATTTCTATGGAAGGCTGGTCTACAACAATGCTTCAGTAAGGAACCAGAGTGAAAGAAACTTGCATTTAATAAATAAGCTAACAAATTTAAATAAATAGTACTATTACTACTAGTAGTAGTCAGAACAGCTATCGGGGCAGGCAGGATAGATCATAAATTCCTAGGTCTTCCCGTCCAAGGCAGGAGGAGATCTTACTTCCATCCCAGACAAATGTCTACCCAATCTTTTCTTGGAAGACCCCCAGCAATGGCGCTCCCAGGGAACCTGTTGTAAAAATTTAAAAATTGCAAAGAGGAGCTCCATCGTTCCTTCCTATTTTTTGCTAAGATGAAAAATCACCGCTCCTTTAGATCCCACATCTTCCCCTAATCAATTAGCCATCGCAGGGAATTCCTCCCAAATTCTGCCCTCTCTTATTTCACCCCCCATGAGGGTTGAATAACCCTCCCAAAAAATCATCCCACCTTTAATACTCTTAATAAGAGAAACAGCAGGGATGATGCTTTGACTAGCAACATGCAGTGACCTTGTAAGATTTATTCCCCCTTCCCAATAATTTAAACCAGCTAAGACAATAATCTCATAAAGTGACGGTCAGCATTAGAAAATGCCATCCAGAGCATATTCAGCGACAATATCATTATTAGAAGTCGTAAGGCAGCACCAAGCTGGCTTCTTGTTCAGAGGAGACAAAGCCCGTCGCTCAGTTCCACTTTGACAGGAGCAGCAGGGCTTAAAATGTATTTATTTATATGTATTTATTTACCTAAAACATTTATGCAGCCCCCCATCTTATATTGGCCATTTTCGCCGAACTCAGCAAAATGCATCATGCTGTCCCAAGAGAAGGAAAATAATAGCAATAAAAATAAATCCACATTGGATTTTTGGGATACCTCGCCACCATTCTATTTTCGGTCTTGCCCAAAATATCCAAATTGCTTTAATGTTATTCAAATGTATTTAAAAGGGAGGCAAAGTACAGGTTGCCATTGAACTGGCAATCCGTACAATGCATTTGGAGGCACAATGACAGTCTACTCATAGCGAATTATTTATAGCATCAACTGCCTTTTCTATTGTTAGCATTCTCACGAGTTGCCCTGGGAAATCACTAATTCAGCCCTCTCTCTCACACACACACATACACACTTGGAAAACACACACAATTAAACCCAGAAGCTGGCTTTGGCTTAGCTTCATCATGGGGGTGCGGAGGGGAGGGGCCACCTGCCATCTTAGGGACTCGGCATACCTGGCTGAGTGACGTGTAAAGGTATTGGGTGACAATCATGGTTTATAGCTCAGCGACGTGCGAATCCAGGCTTTTTCAACCAAAAGCTTTGCACAGGTAATCTGTCGTGCCCTATTGGCTGTGGAGGAAACTGGGGGTCATGCTTCAAAAGCCACTGTAGTAATGGAGACTCCCCGAATAAGCCACAATGATTTGGGTTTATTTCATCCCTTTAAGCCAGGGGTCCCCAAACCTGGCCCTTTTAAGACTTGTGGACTTCAACTCCCAGAATTCCCCAGCCAGCTTTGCTTTATTAGGGGCTCAGGGCCCCATTAGAGCTGTTTCCACCATCCGTTACAGATAAAGGGGACCAACTTGGGGGGGGCAGCCTTGGGGCAGGTGTGTGTGGCAGTGCCAGGTAACCTAAGGGCAGCTTTCAGGGTGCACACACACACAAAACTGCCTGCAGGGATGCTTGCTGACAAGCGGAGCACAAATGGATTTGCTGGGCCTGAAGTGATATTATTTTAATTTCTTTTATCTTGCACTTGCCCTGCCCAGAGTTTCTCTCTCTCTCTCTGTACCACACCTGGCTTGGGAAGTCTTCTCAGAATCCGCACAGCCTGAGTGAAAGCCAGGTAAGAGCCATCCATCCTGGTTTGTTAGCCCGGGACCTCCTGCACCCAGCCATTTGCACACACACCTTTCTCTGGTTTCAGGTCCCATTCCTTCCACTTGTCCGATCCCACCAATTGGCTAACAATTCACAAGGGGGTGTCCAGGGCACATATTGTGCCTCTGGAAGCCAACCTCTTGAGGTGTCAACATGCTAACACAATGATGACTTCCCATTCACCTTGCCCTGCATGCATGCACACACACACCTGTGGCCCACCCATTCCTCTCATCCTGCATGCATGCACACACCTGCGGCTCATCCATTCACCTTTTCCTGCATGCATGCACACACCTGCAGCCCACCCACCCACCCACCCACGACCCCTCCCAGCTCTTCCTCCCACACCTGCCATGGTCTCCAACAGGGAGCCCGGGGGCACCAGCCCTAGTGTGCCTATTACAGGATGATGGTTTCCTAAACTTGTATGCCACTTGCTTGACTCAAGTGGCTCCAGTATCCAACCAGCCCCCATAAAATCAATCCAAGGTTTAAAATGGGGGGTGGGTGAAGCCTGGGGTCTCCCCCTGCCTCGCATGTGGGGGCAGAAAAAGGGTCTCCCGTGCTCTTTTTAAAGCACAGCCAAGTGGGGAGGTGCTCAATGATATAATATGTGATATATGCTATATATGCTATATATATAATATATAGCATCCATGCAGACAGAGAGAGAGAGAGCAGGCATCAGCCATTCAATGCCCCCACCCCAGGCTACGTTCACAAGACCGGCTCAGCCCAGGTTAAGGATCCTGGGAGATCTCCTTTCCTCCCTCCCCAGCCAACTCAGCAGGGAGAGCAAACCCGGATCTTTTCAGAGCATTCAGACGTGCAGGGGGAGGGGGGAACCCGAGTGGCCCAAGGCTTCGGAAGGGCCGCCGTTCTGCTAAACACCCCCCCCCCCTCCCGGTCGGAGCAAAACCCGCCAGGGTCATAAATGGGACCCCTAGAGATCATCAGGGGGGCTCCTCCCCCCGCTAGAGCCTGCCAGACACGCGTGTCGGACGGTTCCCACGTTCCCGGAGACCCTTTCCCCCCAGAGATTGGGGGGGTTCCCCCAACCTCCAGACCGAGCCGAAGGAGCAGCGCTCTGCACATGCCCCGGAGCCAGGGCGCGCTTGGCCCAAGGGGCCTCCCTCCCCACGGGGACTAAACCGTCCCCCGCACCCGCCGTCCGTCCCCCGCTGAGGGCACTCTGCACATGCTCGGGAGACTCACCACACATGGCGCCCCCGTCCCTGCTGCGGCTGCTGCTGCTGCTCCTCCTCCTCTTGCCAGGCGGCGGGTCTGCGGCTGCCGGGGAGCGGCGCGGGGCGCATGCGTCAAGCCCGCGCCGCCATTGGCTCGCGCGGCGGAGAGGCGGGGCCCGGCGCGAAGCCCCGCCCAGGCCTGGCTGGCCCTGGGGACGTGGCAGCCGGAGCCGCGTGTGAGGTGAGAGGGCGAGAAGAGCGAGCCTCCCCGGGCGGGCGCAGTCTGCCTGCTTCTTCCTGGTTGGGGGCTCTCCCCGGCTCGAGGCCACGCGCCATCTTGGAAGAGGGGATGACCAGGGGGAGGTGGGAGGGGGGGAAAAGCCTGCGCCCGGGAAGGGAGACCACGGGGTGATCCCAGGGCGGCGGGGAGGATGAACCGGGAAAAAGGCCGCCCGCCTCGCTCCTGCCTGCTCCTCGGGAGGCTAAAGAGGGCTGCTGCTGCTGTTGTTGTTGTTGTTGTTGTTGTTATTATTATTATTATTATTATTATTATTATTATTATTATTATTATTATTATTATTATTATCATCATCATCATCATCATCATCATCATCATTATTATTATATCATCATCATCATCACTACTTTATTTTAGTTTAATTTTGTTTTACGTTGAGGAGGGGGCGCGGGGTTCGACGATGCCTTGAAAGAAGAGATTGCACAATTTGTTTGAAATGCTGTAGGGCTTCCTGCTTGAGCAGGGGGTTGGACTAGAAGACCTCCAAGGTCCCTTCCAGCTCCAGTTCTGTTCTTATTCTTAACCCTCTTCTAATCCCCACCGTAAAATATAGGCAGGACCCTGGAGTTCTCCTCCCTTCCCATTTTTCAAGCCTTCGGAACTTCCCCAACGGCTGCCACCATGTTCATCCAAGGGACCTTTTTCCTTCTTTTGCCCTCCCCCCACTTCAAAAAAACCACACACACACACACACACACACACACTAGTCCGGCCAGTCCTTTAAAGGCTGATGCGGGAGGGCATGTGCTGGGCAACTGGCCTGAGGCGGATGGCAGCTGACCCAACCGGAGCAATCCAAAGTGGACGGGAGAACCAGCCCTTTTGGGGAGGTGGGCAGTGAAGTTCCCCACCCAGGAGGAAACGTTTCCTTGGGTGACCTGGACTGGAGGTAGCGCCCGGACAGGCAGGCAGCCGCTAGAAAAAACGAGGACCAGGGGGCTGGCTCCTGTAGTTGTCAGCAATTTCTTTTATTATCTTTTCTTTATTTGATTTTATTGATCTGATTTATCTATCGATCGCTTACAACGGAGGTCTCCAAACTTGGCAACTTTTAAGACTTGTGGACTTCGACTCCCAGCATTGGAATGGGAGTCCGAAGTCCACAAGTCTTAAAGTTGCCAAGTTTGGAGACCCCATTGCTTACAAGAGGATAGGTAGAAGAATAAACATGAGTAGGAATACAGGAAATAGGGATGAGTAAATGGGGACAAGAGGACAGGGACGGTAGGCACGTTGGTGCGCTTATGCAAGCCCCTTGCAGACCCCTTAGGAATGGGGTGAGGTCAATAGTGGTTAGTTTGAGGTTAAAGGAGTGGGGGGGGGGCGGTTAGAGGATGTGACAACAGAGTCAGGTAGTGTGTCCCAGGCATTGACCCCTCTGTGGCTGAAGTCGTACTTTGGAATTGTTGAATACAACAACTCTTTGCCACTGTGAGAGGTTTTTCTTTATTTCTTCGAATGTTGAAGCAGCCCCATTGCAATCTATCCATCCAACATAAAATCTAAATTTAGGGATGGGAGCCAAGGGCTGCCTGGGATTTATATCACTTGTGAATCGACTCTCAAAGATCCGCTTCTTGGTTTCTCTGAGTTCCCTTTCCTGATCAGGTACTGGTTCCGCCACCCATCTTTGCCCCTGAAACCTCCCTCAAAATTGCAAAGCCCACAAGCGAACCCTGCCCAAGGGTGAAGAGATTGGTAACGGAAGGCCCACTGCAGGAATGGCAGACCAGTTACCTGTGTCCCAAAGGTGCTTTTTTTTTTTTTTTTTTACAAGAGGCAACTGGACTTTCTGGTTTTGCTTTGAAGACATTTCGCTTCTCATCCCAGAAGCTTCATCCGTTCTGAAGGAAGGGAAATTCTTCATTCAGAGCTGAAGAAGCTTCTTGGATGAGAAGCGAAATGTCTTCAAAGAAAAAAACAAGGAAGTCCAGTTGCCTCTTTGACAAAAAACACCTTTAGGGACAACCTGGACTTGGATGACAAGAGAATCTCCATAGACTCTTGAGACCTGCGTCAAAGGTGACACAAGTTTTGGGTGACACACTAGCATTCAGCACCCAACAACTCTTCTTGACAGCACGCCCCATTCTCATGTGTTCCCTTTTGGGGTTGTGGAAGCTGTGCAAGAATGGGGTTGCAGCCTCAACCCTCCAAAAATTAAGTGTTTTACTCGTATTTCAGTCTTGTGATTATTTAGTATTTCTTACATGAAGCATAGGTCATAGGTTTTTTTACAAAAATAAATGAGTACGTAAACAATTGTTCCTCTTGCTCAGGGGAGGAGGAGAGTAATGCTGGCATAAATCAAATTAGCCATTTCCCAAATTGTTGATATGTGGAGCCCAAAAGGGTTGCCAGTTTTCTTCAGCTGGCCTTGGCCTGCATCAGCTGTCAACCCTCCAGGAAACGCTGTGGCGATCCATTCCCACGCCTCTTGGCGCACGTTGAATTATTCCAGTAAGGCTTCAAGTATCGTTTCTCCTCCCCCTGCCATCACAAAGGTTTCATTTACTGATTGTATCACGTGGGGCACAACGTGCCTTGGGCAGAAGCAGAGATGTTTAAGGGAGAGCTGTTTTTTTCAGAAATTCTCTTTGAGAAGGTTCAAGGTTAAAAAAAATGAAGCCGTCTCCCATCCCAGACAAGAAGGGGATTCTCCCCACCTCTCACTCCCCGGGGGCTTTGAATACAACGGCACCTGTCACAGGGCATGAAGACACAGTGGCCCCAGGGACACCATTTGTGTTATTAAAGCCCATCGGCTTAGAACCAATCACCCAGCAGCACAACAGCACTCAAAAAAAGTCACTTCTGGCCAGTCTTCGCACTTATGACCAATTTTACCTGCACAGAGGGACACCCATCCCAGTTAACCCAATGCCAGCCGTCTTTTTTAATTTGTAGGTTGCACAGTACTCCATCCTATGGGGCAAGTACAGGATGGTACTGGTGCCAGGAAAAGGCAGCAGCACAATTTTAAACCTAAGTTTGAGCCATGTTGTGCCTTCCTTCACAACGTGCAGGCCAAGTTCCAGAACGAGGGTCTCCAAACTTGGCCACTTGAAGACTTGTGGAGTTCAATTCCCAGCTATGTGGCTGGAGAATTCTGGGAGTTGAAGTCCACAAGTCTTCAAGTGGCCAAGTTTGGAGACCCTCGTTCTGGAATGACCACATTCAGAATTGCATCCCAATTGCTTTCATTTAAACTGATTTTAAACCTTTGGAATCAGCCGCCTCAAACTTCCAGGATTCTTAACCGGAATGTCACCTTGCAAAGGACGTGTCTGAGCTGCCTTGCTTTGCGATGAAAGGAGCTACTTCACTCCCAAGTTTATGCCACATTGTTCTTCTCTTTTCCAGAAACGGACGACGGAAGAAGCGCATCAAACCTCCATAAGCCTCCCACTCGCGCGGTGGCCTGTACATTGGGGGGCGCAGGGAGCGGCTGTTCAGCTCAACCTCTGATAACTTCGCTGGACGGATGCTGTGCAGAGATCATTTGTCTTCCGCCCAGCGTTCCTTCGACTTTGCAGAGGCGGGAGGAAAGGCAGACTTCCACAGGAAAAAAATCACCCACTTGGCCATCTCTGCTGCGGTGAGTGTTTGAACCCCAAACACGGCGCAGGACGGAACTGATCCGTCTTGGTGAATGGAACCGAACCGAGTCGGGTGACTGGAACCGTGCAGAAGAGAGATCGAGCTGTAGCGCCAGGAAGGGAAGGGACGACTTTCTCTCCGGGAAAGAGAAGTAGCTCTACTATACTAGGCGGGGTATCGTGGCACTGAAAAGGTGTCTTATTCCTAAAGAACAAGGAAATAGAAACTAGAAGTGTTTCCTAAAGATAAAAAAAAAAAAAAAAGAATTGGGATTGCACCATCTGTAAAGTTGGGAGTATGGGGTCATTCCATCTGTTGGTTAGGAAAAGTGGAAGTTTGGCGGTATTTACAACACCGTTGAGTAAGAAAAATATTTTTCATAGAACCCTCACTATTTCTTTGCCTTTTTATAAGAAAAAAAGAACAGAGTATGAAAATATTGACCTCCCAAAATATGGAAATTTGATCAATGACCTCACTTCGGGCCAGGGTAGATCTGACAGGCCCAAACGGTTTGATGCAGGGTGTCAGAACCAACCTCCAGCTCACGAAGCAGAAGCAAAACTTCTGAAGAACCGGGTTCCCTTAATGAATCCCAGGAAGAGCCCTCAGCAGCAGGAAATTCCCCAGGGGCCGCCCTTGCAAATTGCTTTGCAGAAGAACCGCTGGGCCAGTGTGACATCGGTTCTGCACCAGACCATGCCTGCGGAACAGGCCTTTTACCTGGAGAGGTGGAAACAGCGAATGATTCTAAAACTTGGCAAAGAAGGCTTCGAAGAATACGTTAAAAATACTTTTCAAAAGGGCAAGAACTTCCACGCAGCCATGGAAGCCTTACTGTTAGCTAAAGGAAATGTGGTAAAGGAACAGGAAGAAGACACCAGCATTTCAAGCTACGTAACGAGTGTAAAGCATGTGCTGCAAGATATTACTAGAGTAAGAGCTCTTGAAAGTGCAGTACAACATGAGGCCCTTTACTACCAAGGCCTAGCGGACTGCATAGCAGACTATCGCGGACAATTATGTCTAATTGACTGGAAGACTTCAGAGAAACCAAAGCCCTTTCTTCAAAATACATATGATAATCCACTACAAATTGCAGCATACATAGGAGCAATTAATCATGACAGAAACTATGACTTCCAGGTTAATTGTGGCTTGCTTGTGGTGGCCTATAATGATGGTTCTCCTGCACATTCACATTTTATGAGCTTTGAGTTGTGCTCCCAGTACTGGGACAAATGGCTGCTTCGCTTGGAAGAGTTTAAAGAGAAAGGAAAGGATAATGCTACCCAAACAACTTGATCATAATGCTTACTGGCATTCCAGAACAAAATAAAAAAAATTGGTTTTTACTGTATAAGACGAGCAGGAAAGTTGGTTACAAAGGAAGGAGAAAGAAAACAAAAAGAAAATTCAGTTCATTTGCTTGCTTATATGAATCACACCACCTGAATTACAAATTAGCCATTTTTCCATTTTCCATGCTGTATGAAAGCAGTGGGTTGTTAACTGTGGATTATATGTGGATTGCAATCCATGGATACATAAGAAAAAGGCAGACTGTAAAATCTTGGATTTATTTTTAGCTATTTTATTTGCCTCGGGGTGGAAAATGGACACTTGAAAGTATTTCTATAATAGAATAAAATATTAAATTTGAGAAACGTAGAGGACAGGTTTCTGTTTTCTTGATTGTTACAAACAAAGGCAAAAAAAATGTAAGTTTTTCATTTCAGATTGCTTTGCCTATTCCGCAATTCTGTATAAATCATGGGATAGGATAGTGAGTACAAAATTCACTTCCCAGAAAGCTTAATTTTGGCATGCTTTTCATTTCTGGAAGGAAATTTATAATTGAGAAATCCATATCAGACTCCCAGGCTCTGGAAGAAAATCGTGGACGATATAAATATGACTATGCAATAAAAGCTAACATTTTCATAAAAGAAAAGGAAAAAAACCTCCCGTGTCTCTTTTTCAAAACCCCAATTTGGCAATGGCAGAGTCAGCCTACCCCCTTCAATGGCTCCCACCGATCCACAAGACTTCTTTCTGTCCTTGAGGACTGGTTAGGAAGAATGGCAAGGCCCTTCCTCAAAAGCTATGCATCCCACCTTCAGGCTAAGCCCTCTTTAAAACTGTCCTTCAAAAATGATCTCATCTTTAAAGAGACCCAGCTTGTCATTTCATGCATTTCCTCTAAAACAGGGGTCTCCAACTTTGGCCACTTTAAGCCTGGAGGACGTCAACTCCCAGAACTCCCCAGCCAGCAAAGTTGACGTCCTCCAGGCTTAAAGTGGCCAAGGTTGGAGACCCCTGCTCTAAAACGTAAATGCCCTTAAGTGGACTTTATTGGACCACAACACACTTGAATTATCTTCTTACAATCACAGCATCTACGAACACCTCACTTGCAAATGTTTTTTCTGGAGAAGTTCCACTTCACACACGAGATCATCATTCTACATCCAAAGCGTGATTATAGGTGTGCTCGGGTCCAAACACAAAAAATCCTAGCCCAATTGTTAAAAAAAAAGATTACCAAGAAGTATAGCGAAGTCTGCTGAATTTTGGAACAAAGCGTTACCAGATAGTTTCTACGCAAATAAGGTCAATGTCAGTGGTATGGCTAATATTGAACCTATGGGCATTTTTTTAAAAAAAATGAAAAATACAAATTTAAGCCTCCTGATGAGAGCGTAATTTAAAAAATTATTCTTGGAATCTAAGTAGCAGGGGGAAAGGTTGGTTTTTAAAAAAAAAAAAATGCAGTGCTCTATGACCAAATCATCTCCAGAAATGACCACATGTCAATGAGACAAGACAGCCTGCCAAATAAATAGATAATTGATATTCAAGAAGATACTTCAGAAAAAAATATTTGAATCCAAGGGAGGAAGAAAGTATTTGAGAAACTGTTAGGAACATGCCTATTCTGGGTGCTTTCCTCTTTTTTGTTCATGTAAAGCAAAGATGGGCCACCTTCTTCTTATTCGCTTGCTTTCTTATACAGTGGAACAAAAATAAGAATTGGCCCAATGAAGAAATCGCATTTGGGCCAGTTGAGACAAACCCACCGGGCACATAATTTCTGGCCGTAGTCCAGGGCTCCTCCCTGATTCAGGTTGACTTCACTTCTTTTTCTTCATTATCATCCACAACCTGAAAAGCAAGAGGCAGGCAGGAAGTTACACCAAGGCTATCGCATTGAAAACCAAGCCTGGGAGGTTAGGGCATCTTTTAAAACGGGTCTCCAAACTTGGCAACTTTAAGACTTGTGGACTTCAACTCCCAGAATTCTCCAGCCAGCATAGCTGGCTGGAGAATTCTGGGAATTGAAGTCCACAAGTCTTAAAGTTGCCAAGTTTGGAGAGCTCTCTTTTAAAATAACCGCAGCATCCCTCTCATGGTGATAGTGCAGGCCAAATCTGTTCAGAGAATTCTGAGTGGGTAAAATATCCAGAAGGAAACACTGAATACGCCCGGCACCAACCCTGATCCTTTTAAACAGGTAAGACGTCAATACCTCTTTTAATTTTTTGCCCACGCTGTGATCATTTTGGGGGGGGGACGTGGAGAAGACAGGTGGGGCACAGCTCGTGCCTCCCCAAAAGGGGCTTACCTGCTCCACGCCTTCCACCTCTGGAATATAGAACTGCAACATGTTTTGAATGCCGCTCTTCAAGGTGACAATGGAACTGGGGCAGCTGGTGCACGATCCCTGCAGCTTCAACTGCACGATGCCGTCTTCAAAGCCCTTGAAGATGACGTCGCCCCCGTCCTCCTGGACGGTTGGCCTGAGGAATGTTAAGCCAGACGCTGTTCTGAGCCAGGCTTCGTCAAACGTAATTAAGCACAAACGTGTTTTAAAAGCAAAACCTATTGTGTTGCAAGGCTGGGGATTGTTTCCATTCCCAGCCAGAACTAATCTCAAACAGTCCCCCAAGATAAGCACCCACCTTTCGGTTTTGTGGAAGGCTGCCAAAAATAGAAGTATCCCATTAACTATAAAAGAAGTACCAACCGAAGTACAAGAAAAAAAAACCAACTAAAATACACGGAGCTTCAAGGAGGACTAGGAACCGATCGAACGACTTTGCTTCCTGCAAAAGTTTCATCCTCTTGGCCTGACTTTTATCCCTTATGGGGGAAGGGAAATCACCTCCCAGCCTTACTCCCGAGTCGCGCCTTTTGTTTCAGCTGCTCTCGCCTTCTAGCAGCTCTGCGCGCACACACACACTGGGAACAGGCTCCCCTTGTTCCTCTGCCTCACTGCTGCCAGACTCCGGAGGCTCCAGAGTCGGCACCCCACTCCCAGATGGTCCTGGTCCCATCTTTGTATCAGATGCAGGATCCTTGTCCGAGTCCTCTCTAGACTCCCTGACTGGTTCCCGTTCTTCCCCACTGTCCGATTCTGCTGTTAGCTATGCCGGCTGCCGGCGAACCACAACAGAAGCACAGACTCATAGCTGCAGGCCTGCGAAATAGCGCTACGGGCAGCAAATGCTCAAAATGTCTGCAATAACGTCTCAAAGTAAAGCTCAGATTCTCAGCCCACGCACGGACCTCTCTTCTCTCTCCTTTTTTTCCATAACCACCTCTCTACCTTCCACGTGGCACTGCTGATTCCTGGAGCAGGCTGGAGCTCCACTTCTCTTTGCATTAGCAACATTTTCCCTAAGACACGGATACCCTTGTTTACCCCAGAGCAACTTCTCAGCCACGTGGCCCTTATGAGGAAAGAATCTGGCAAAATACAGCCACGCAAACTTAAACCAGCCTGCATCAATGTGCCAGGTTTGCATTGTTTACTGCATCCTGTCAGTGCCAATTGGGAGGAGATGGGCTGGAGAGAATGCAGTGGTTCTCCTGGTCCCACTCCCTCCTACTCTGGCTCTGGAACTGTCACTGCAACAGATGAAAAGGATCCTACTGACCCACATTAGAAAAATGCACCAGATTGAATTCTGTAACTAAGAAACAATAACTTTTAAGCTTTGTTTTGCTGTTTCCCTTCATTCCTTCAATCCTGAAGGAGCTTCTTGGATGAGAAGTGAAATGTTTTCAAGAAAAAAAAAACCCTAAGAAAGTCCAACTGCCTTTTGGGAAAAGCACTTTTGCCACTTCATTCCAATCCTTTTACAGCAACATAAAGAACCGTCTTTTTCTGCCTGGCCCATTCAGGGAGAGCAAAACTCCATCTTTGTTCAAGCTTCATTTTTTTCCCCCCCTGAAAACTGAAATATGGGACAGGCCCTGAATCCCAGAGGGCATATATCTTTCCAATGCGTGAAATGAATGCAAACATTGTTAACTTCTTTATACACGGGATCTTTTGATACCCATTTGTGTCTGCAGTGGATTCGTAGATTAACTTGGCAGAGCTCATATTTACCTCTGTTTTTATCACTTGCTAATCCCCAAAGTATCATCTCAGCTGTCAAAAACTGAAGAATGAACACACAGGGTTTAACGCGATTAATACTCCTTTAAGAAAGCAGTAACTCCATTGCAATGAAAGAGGGGGTTTCTCTGGCCCTTGAAAGTAATAGTGAACATCCTGTTTGCCCCACTAGCACATTTTAAAATCCTGGAAGTGCTCCAGTAGGAATACTGACAGAAGTACCAGAATGTGAACACTGTTTCAAGAATTCTCTCCGGTGATCTTTGGGTTAGCTCTTTGCTGAACAGAAGCAATTTACCTGAAAATTTGGGACTTGAGTAATAAGGGTGAACATGTAAGGACAGCAACATTTATTATATTACATTTATAGCTCTCAAATACAATGGTAACTCTGCAAAGCAGACACTATTCCAAGTTTTAAAAAATACACTACAAAGAGAAAATGTCTGGGGAAAATAAAATAATTTTGCAAAGCGAACAGCCCACTCTAGCCCAAGGCCTGGGGGAGAGCCAGGTTTTAACAAGGTCAGAATGAGCCCATATGAATCTCTGGGGGCTTGTTGTCCTAGAGCAGGGATCCCCAAACTTAGCTGGCTGGAGAATTCTGGGAGTTGAAGTCCACAAGTCTTAAGGTTACCAAGTTTGGGGACCTCTGTCTTAGAGATCTCCTGGTCCGCAGGCAGGCATCAGTGATACACCAGACCAGGGATCTCCAAAGTCTGTAACTTTAAGACTTGTGGACGTCAACTCCCAGAATTCCCCAGCCGGCATAAACACCGCTTTATAGGCCAAGCACACACAGCAGACAAATTTACCTGATTCTGGTATCCAGCAGCTCTTTTATCATTAATACCACTTCATCGTCTTCTTCAGATGGGGCTGAAACAAATAAATCACGGTTCTCTCATTGGGCAAAGAGTAATTAAAAGACAGGTTGTCTTCAACTTACAACCCAAAATGTATGTTGCTAAGTGAGACAGTTCAGTGAGTTCTGCCCCATGTTGTAACTTCAGTTGTTAAGGGAATCAGTGCAGAGGTTATGCCAGTAACGTGGCTGTTCGGTGAATCTGGCTTCCTGACTGACTTCGCTTGTCAGAAGGTCACAGGTGGGGGATCCTATGAGCCCTGGGAACTATCACTAAACCAGGGGTTGGATAACACTGGTCCTGCCTGGCTCTATAGAACCGGGAGCGCTGAAGAGCAGCAGGCACCAAACCAGTTCTGTGTTTGCTGCTGTTTGGCCCACTTGCCCACCTGGGCTCTTACCTGCTTTTTCAACCTCATCTGCTTTGCACGGCACAGCTGCGGTTGAAAAAGCAGGAAAAAAGTGGCTTTTCAAATGCTGCGCAGCCATACGCAGCACTTTCCAGCTGTCCAGGCGGCACAGCTTAAGGGTTTTTACATACGCGCATACAGCAAAACGTAGTCACTGAACAGGTAGTAACACCGGTTGAATCCCGCCCCTGCACTAAACGAAATGCTTGTAAGCCAAACCTGTACTACCTAATCCAAATACATCTGGCAAATATAGTTAGTCAACGCACTGCAGAAAGTGCCAAAGAAGCAACCAGAACGAGCTTCACGCCCTCCTTACAACTTGGAGTAGGGGACAGGCCAGGGGTGGGATTCAACTGGTGTTACTACCGGTTTGGTGACTATGTTTTCGGTGATTCTCTTAAATGTGAAATAACAGCCACTGTCAAATGACACACTTTCGGTCAAATCCTGTATAATTTAAATAAGGATCTTATAATGCAAGCAATGGAATTGCAATGAATGACACACTTTGGATTTAATGGGCATTCCTGAATAACAGGGACACCCCTCACCCAACGGCCTCTTAAATTGAGGAGTTGAAGTCCACAAGTCTTAAAGTGGCCAAGGTTGGAGACCCCTGTCCTAGAGAGCCCACCTCTGCAAGAGGACAGGTGGAGGGAGTGGAAGAGCCCAAAGGAGGTGGCTCCCCACGGCTGCCAGCATCTGAATTTGTCCCTGTACCTGTGTCTGTACGAGGCGCCTCTTCGGTAACAATAGGCAAGCCCGACGCATAGAAGTCCATAATAGTTGCATAA
Organism: Notechis scutatus; assembly: GCF_049901735.1. Taxonomy (NCBI): domain Eukaryota; kingdom Metazoa; phylum Chordata; class Lepidosauria; order Squamata; family Elapidae; genus Notechis; species Notechis scutatus. Next base: position 1,037,506 of record NC_142015.1, on the reverse strand, counting down.
ATATCGGGCTTTATTAAGTTCCAGTCCACCTCCTCACTTTCCTATGAAGATTTAAAAAAAAAGAAACAGACCATAAATAGGGAGGAAGACCATTCCTGGATTCCTATTCCTGGACTCACCATCCTCACCTAAACTTCTGGGATTCCTACTACCGCTGGCAGGGCAAACTCCGCAGGAGCTTGTCTCTGGGCACAGAGAGCGTCTGCAGTCGGCAAGTAGGATTTGTAAACGGGGCCTACTTGTTCAATAGTCAAAAGGAGACTGCTATTTTTCATCAATTATGTCAGGAAACCCCTCAAAAAGGGAAGAGGTACGTATCCCTCTTAGATCTCAAGTGGCTCCACTCATCCCTGTCTGATACATGTCAGACTAACGTCAATCAATGCAACAGGAAGACATGAAAACTAATCTTATGAATGTTCAAACACTTGCAAATGGACCTCATAGGCAGTCCAATCTCAAATGGCAGGAGAGAGAGAGAGAAAATATTACCTTCCGCCATAGCAGAACAAACATTTGTCAAATGTTACACAATCTGTTTGTGTCCCCTTTCAATTCAAGCCCAGCAGACCAACACAGAAAAAAAGTTAAAAGCCTTGGACTGGCAAACCTACAGCAGGACAGAGCACCATAACTGGGTCTGTCTTTTGTTTTCTATTTTCAGTTTTATGGGAAGTATATGTTTTATTTTATGGGGAATGCACTTTCATAGGTGTTTTCATACTTTAAAAAAAAATTATAGAAATTTTATAGAAAACATTTCACTACTGCAAAGAAGCCTCTTTTTGAATCGAAACACCTAAATCAACAGTGCAGAATTCCAAACGTTGTTCAACTGATATAAAAGCCATCTCTGTCTTCTAATTCTGCAGCATATTAAGAGAAAAAAAATCCATTTATATAGCTAGTGATTTAGACCAGTGATCCCCAACCTTTTTTACGCCGCGGTCCGGTATCCCCAACCTTTTTTATGGCGCGGCCCGGTACCGACATCAGCTGGGCGCCGCCATCTTTTTTTGATGAAAACGTGCTTCCGGTGAGCTTTCTACCCGGAAAAGCTCACCGGAAGCACTTTTTCATCAAAACAAGATGGCGGCGCCTAGCAAGCCAGCGGCCCGGTAGGACTTGTTCCACGGACCGGGACCGGTCCACGGACCGGTGGTTGGGGACCCCTGATTTAGACTATCGGGCTTGTGTGTGGCATTTTTAGATTTACCTTTGTGACGGTAATGAAGTCTGTTCCGAAAAATACGCTTTTAACCCCTTCGATCCGAAAGAGCTGCCTAACCAGGAAAGAAAAATAATAATGATCACCCTCCAAACTGCTCACCGAAATCCTATTTCTCCCTGTCGGTTCACACGTTCACATTTGTGGCTGCGGTTTCTAGGACGCTGTTATCCTAAATCCTATCTTCTTAAAATTCTTTTAGCATCGTCCTTCCAAGAAACACGGGTGGAGTTTTGAACACATCACAGCCAATCAACTCCTTCTGCCTTACAGTTCATCCAGAACCTATGCTAGTAGCAAGGTCTCCTCAGCTAAAACAAAACCTTGCAAATAGAGACCGGTCTTATTGTGAGGGCCGTCAGTCTTTGATAAGCAACTAGCAACTATCCTGAGTATGAACAGCCAAGCAAGCCAACTGTGGGGGGGTTAAGTTGGAAGACGGATTCATAAACCTTCCACACGCCTGATAATTATGCAAATGGGCTTTGCATCCAGGACTGTGATAATTGCATACAGGGAGAAAGTACATATTAAGGCTGCAGCTGCATTGCATGACGTCCCCTCTCCCTCCCTCCTTTGGCTCAACCACACATCCCTTAGCACAGGGGTCTCCAACCTTGGGCACTTTTAAGACTTGTGGACTTCAACTCCCAGAGTTCCTCAGCCAGCAAAGCTGGCTGAGGAACTCTGGGAGTTGAAGTCCACAAGTCTTAAAAGTGGCTAAGGTTGGAGACCCCTGCCATAGGAGATTATTTTTTCATCCAACGAAGGGCTGGGCGGAAAAACTCATTTGGTATAATCCTCAGTCATATGGAAAAGGCCGGAGCATAAATAGGAACTAAAAATCAAACCAAAAATTGCCTATCCCCAAAGATTTCAAAAAGAAGCTGCACTTATTTCTCTCTGAGGTTGATGTTAAATCACAACCCATTTCTTAAAAGTGAACTGAAAATTGAAAAGCGAGAGGTGAGAATTCCCCTTCTCGGATTTCCATCCCTTTACAAGAATAGATGACATGGGATAAAAATACCCTCCAATTTTAGTGCCTCCAACAGGGTATCTCTGCCCCAACCAGGGGTCTGACTGGGACTATTTCCAAATAACATCACACTTATGTGCAACCTCCCCACCCCTTTCCAAACCTTGCTAATGGAGAGCAGAAGGTGGAAGCTGGAGACAGGAATTCCATCGTTCTGGATTCCAGGACTGGTTTGCCTGGAATAAATTTTAAGCTGTTTGGGTTTGGTGTGTCCTGTGTCTGAATAAATAGAGACCTCGCTAAAATTAAGGGAGACAAAAAATAAAATAAATTATTTTGAAACAGGGTCAATTTGCCTTTTGCCTGGATCAGAGGAAGCTAGCTTCACTGACTGTTTCTGCTCTCTGCCCACCAGGAAGCAAACACATCTGTCCATCATACAAAAATGGATTTCTTCTAACTTGGTGAGAAATTAGGCAGGTGGAACTGAAACATGTTTAAATGTTTTTATCATGAATACAATTTAGAAAAGAATAAGCATTTTCACCCCACAGAACTGAAAATGCACAAACGAAACACCCACCTGACATCTGTGGCACTGCAGGAAACAGGAAAGTCTTGTGTGGTGTAACAAAACGGTATTGTTGTTTAATTGATACATTCGTACTCTTTAACCCCAAATGACAAAAGCTGAATGGAGAAAAAAAAGCACAGCTAAGAATACCATCGGTTGATTCCTAAGACAGTTTAACGGCATTTCCCATACTTCGACCCAAATAGTAAGGACTGAGGATTTTCATTAAAAGCTGAAAGCTTCCAGATTTAGAGCTTGTGTTTTGATTCGAAGCAAGGAAGAATAAATATTTCAATAAATAACACCACTGAGAGGTGAGGAAATCTGGGGACCTATTAAAAAATTGATAGCTGGGGGAAAAAAATAAAAATTCTAGCAATTTTTGCTCTCTCCTTTCTCCTTTCCATTGTTTCCTCTGTTTGTCAACAAATGTTGAACAGGCTGTGGGTCATATTTGTTTGCATGCAACGTTACAGAAACAGGTAAGTTAGTAGCCTAAAGGAGAAATCTTTCAGAAGAAAATATGGCATTTTTGTGCTGTACTTAGGATTACACTCAGTTTAGCGCCACATGGGCGAATCTAGTTTTCTGCTTTGCAAGCTAAGAGGCCAAAATGTCCCTCCAGTCATGTATAGGCAAGATGAGGCTGGGCGATTCTGGGAACTGAAGCCCCCACATTTTAAAGTTATTGAGTTGAGAAACACTGCATGACGTGTTTGCATTACAGTCCAGGCAACCTAGATATCAGCAAGACTCTCTAGGAAAAACAAAACGAAATATATATCTAACAAAATGAAATAAGCACCTGGCATCTGGAATACGACCATCTTGTATTTCTTGATGACAAAACTATATAGCAGATTAAAGCTTTGGAAAGTTTCTAGGGGACACGTCTCTGTTCATGTCATTCCTTGCCCTTCCTGTTGTTGGTTTTAAGCGGGCCTTTTATTATTAATAATATCAATACAATCAGTGGGAAACTAGGATGCTTCAAAGGAAAATGCTCGTTTTCAGAGCCATCCTTCTTTCTGTCATTGCCTTGGAAGTCGGACCTGGGCAACAATCCAGATCCAGAGAGAAAAAGGTGGCTCAGAGCACAGCTGGCTACACACTTCCTCCCTTCAGCAGCGCCATAAATCAACTATGTGGTTAAGACATGGCTCAGACTTGAAGGGGCCCCCAAGCTCTGCAACTGAAAGACTTGTGGACTTCAACTCGCAGAATTCTCCAGCCATGCCCAAGTCCAGACTTGTGGACTTCAAGCTGGCTGGAGAATTCTGGGAGTTGAAGTCCACAAGTCTTTCAGTTGCCAAGTTTGGAGACCCTTTGCATTCCTGCATGCTTCAGATCCAGGCGCCTGCCCAGCCCCATTCAAAATCCTTACCCCCCACAGAAGCTGTGAGACCCTTGGAGAATGAGGGTGTGATGCTGGGGTCCCTAAAACACCTGTGGGAGACCATGAGGAAGGAAGTCTGTAATTCTGTCCTGCAAAGGGCAAAAACGGGGACAAGCTCATTGCAGGGGAAGGGGAAGAGACGGAGACACAGAAGTGCCAAAACTCCTGCCAAGAGGACCCGCCAAGGTTGCCCTCTCTTCCCTACTTCCTGCACTTTGGGGCGGGAGAGGGTCTCCAAACTGGGCCATTTAAAAGCTTGTGGACTTCAACTCCCAGATTCCCTCAGCCAGCTGGAAGTCCACAAGTGTGGAATTGGGCAGGTCTCGATGGATGGAAAGAAGGACGCAGGGTGATAATAGGAGCAGCGTTTCAATACTTGAGAGGCTGACCCAAAGAAGAAGGGGTCACCCTATTCTCCAAAGAGTCCTTGAAGGGAAGACAAGAAGCAACGGATGGAAACTCATCAAAGAGAGAAGCAACCTGGAATTAAGGAGAAATTCATTGACAGGGAGGACAGTGAATCAAAAGAACAGCTTGCCTTTAGAAGCTGTAAATGCTCCAACACTGGGAAATTCTTAAGAAGAGACTGGATGGCCATTTGTCTGAAGTAGTAGAGAGTTTCCTGCCTAAGCAGGGGGTTGGACTAGAAGACCACCAAGGTCCCTTCCAACTTGTTTCCAACTTCCAACCGGTTGCAGAAAATACAACTTAAGCAACAGAGTGGTCAACCTGACTCTGTTGTTACATCCTCAACCCCTCAACCCCCAAAGCTTTAACCTTCTAAACTGTCTACCGTGGACCTCACTCCATTCCTAAGAGGTCTGTCTGTAAGAACAGAATAGAATTCTTTATTGGCCAAGTGTGATTGGACACACACAAGGAATTTGTCTTTGGTGCGTAAGCTCTCTCAGTGTACGTAAGAATAAAATAAAATACATTCATCAAGAATTATAAGATACAACACTTAGTGATAGTCATAGGTTACTAATGAGCAATCAAATCATACTAGGAAACAGTCAATAAAAACCATAAGTATACAAGTGACAAAGTTTCAGTCATACAGTCCCAAGTGGGAGGGGATGGGTGATAAGGAGTGATGACAAGATTTAACAGTAATAGTAGCGCAGACTTTGTAAATAGTTGAACAGTGTTGAGGGAATTATTTGTTTAGCAGAGGGATGGCATTCGGGGGGAAAACTCCCCTTGTGTCTAGTTGTTCTGGTGTGCAGGGCTCTACAGTGTCGTTTAGAGGGAAGGAGCTGAAACAGTTTATGTCCGGGATGTGAGGGGTCTCTAAATATTTTCCCAGCCCGCTTTTTGACTCATGCAGGATATACAGGTCCTCCATGGAAGGCAGGTGGGTAGCCATTGTTTCTTCTGCAGACCTAATTCCTCTCTGAAGTCTGTGTCCGTCTTGTTGGGCTGCAGAGCCAAAGTTAAGGGGGCGTGCATAAGCGCACCAGCCTGCCTACCGTCCCTGTCCTACGGTTCCCATTTATTCATTTACTCATTTATTATGTCTATACTTATACCCCTTTATATGTTATGTTTATACGTTATGTTCATACTTGTACTTGTTTTCTCACACACGCTTGACAAACAAACAAAATAAAAATAAAATAAAAATAAACTCTTGTTATTCTATTTCTAATTCTGTTCTCATGTTATTTCTATTTCATTCTCATTCCTTATGCCTATTCTATTTTTTCTATAATAATTATTCTGTTCTCTATCCTATCCTATGGTTGGACCCCCCCCTCCCCTACCAGAAGCACCTTTTGGGGGGGGTTTCCTGTTTTCGCCCTCCCCTTCGGAGACCCCCCCCTCAAAGGGATGATTGACAGCTTCAAGAGACAACCTGTCGGGGGGGGGCGTTGAAAAGAGAGTTGAATCGAGGCTTCCAGCGCCTCTTTTCCCACCACCTGCGGCGGGACGGACTACAACACCCATAATAGCAAATATAAAAGAAGGCCAATGCTTCCAAAAGGCATCAGCTGAGGTGGGGCGGGGGGGCTCCTGGCTGGGGATAATGGGGGCTGGAGTCCAAGTCTTCCCAAGGAACGACGTCCGGCGTCTTTCCATGGGCTGGCGAAGGAGGAGAACGGGGGCAGGTTAGGGAAGGGCGAGGAGGGGTTTTAATACGGGAAGCCCTCCCCCGCCTGGGAAGGAGCCGCTCCCCCCACCTACCGGCCCCCAGCGCCGCCCCCAGACGCCACGCGGCCGCCATCTTGCCGCCTCTCCGAGGAAGGACCCTTCGCGGGGCTGCCCGCGCGGGCGCCTGATGAGCCCTCCGCGCCCGCTCGCGTACCTAACAGTGGCCTCTACCGGCCAGGAGCGGACATTGCAGGCTGTTTGATCCTCCCAGCTCTTGGAAGCCGTGGGGGGGGACTGGCCTCCCCAGGGGGGTTTTCATCATTTCAGCAAATCTTCCCCCCACTTCTATCGCTCCTGGGATTCTTTCCCCCCTTTTCCTCCTTTTCCCAGAAGTGGCTGCCCCAATTCTAACGCTTTGCCTAATTTGGCCATATTTTTTTATGGCAGAAGCCTCCAAACTTGGCAACTTTTTAAGACTTGTGGACTTCAACTCCCAGAATTCTCCAGCCAGCTATGGAATTGAAGTCCACAAGTCTTAAAGTTGCCGAGTTTGAAGGCCTCTGATTTATGGGATCAATTATTTAAAAAAAAATTATAATTTTTATTCTTTAAAAACAAAAAATACAAAAATCTCGTTTCCATTAACAGTTATTGTGTCACTGTATATACATGTTTCTTATTTTGTGACTATACATTAGTTTTATCCTTATCCTTCACCCATTCGTACCACCTGTCCCATGTCGCATAGTATTCTCGATCCTCTTCGCCTTTCAGTTCCATAGTGATTTTTTCTAGTTCAGCCCAGTCCATTATTTTTTTAATCAAAACTTCATCCGGTGATATTTTATCACTCTTCCAATTTTGTGCTAACGTGATTCTCGCTGCAGTTAAGATATGTACAATAAGGTATCTTTTATCTTTACTCAAATTCCCTTTGATCAAACCTAATAAAAACGTTTCGGGATCAATTATTAACACACACACGCACACACACGTCAAACGGTGACTCTGGGCAGCGAACCCATAGAATTATTTAAAAAAAAAAACTATTGCAGCATCAATATACAAATCAAATCCAGAAATTATAAACGTGGCAGTTGAAACTATGAAAATTAGGGCTGGTTTTGAGTCTTTTCATTTATTTTTTTATTCGAGGCTTTCGTCTTTTATTGCCCCTCAGGGAGGGGAGGGTGAACGTTGCAGTCCTGCGAGCCCTTCAACCAGCACTGCTCAAACTTGGCAATATGAAGGTATCCGGACTTCATCTCCCAGAATTCCTCAGCTAGCAATATTGGCTGGGGAATTCTGGGAGCTGAGGTCCCACACGCATCTTAAAAAGTTGTAGGGATTGAGAATCGTTGGCTTAAAATGAATGAGTGAATTCACGCATGTGGCCCCTCCCTCCATAAATAAAAGGAATCAAAAGGAATAAAAAGAAGTCAGCCAAAATATGTCTCTGCAGGGTTTTTGCAGGGAGGTCAAAGAGAACGTGCCGCTGTGCCGGAGGCCCCAAAAGGACTCCTGTGTCTCAACCCTTTGCAGATGTGCATTTCCCATCGCATGAGTCAAGGAAGCTGCCCGCTCCTGCTCCAATCAAAGAGTCGTGCATCTCCTGGGAACTCAGCTCTCTGACATCCCAGGGCAGCGGGTGGGGAAACTCTGGCCCTTTTAACGATCTGTAAACTTCAACTCCCAGAATTCCCAGACAGTCATTTTTCTGAGATGGAATCTGCTGGTTGAGCAGGGATTGAACTAGATCACTGAGGTCCTTTCTAGCCCTAAGATTCTAAGACAGGGGTCTTCAAACTTAACAGCTTTAAGACTTGTGGACTTCAACTCCCAGAATTCCCCCTCCAGCCATGGTTAGCTCAGGAATTCTGGGAGTTGAAGCCACAAGTCTTAAAATTGCCAAGTTTGAAGACCCTTGATCTATTCTATCTATTCTTTCTCTCTATCCTACCTCTCTTTATCCTATCTATCTATCTATCTATCTATCTCTATCTATCTATCCTATCTATCTATCTCTTTCTCTCCCCTCTACCTACCTACCTACCTACCTATTCTACCCTCTAATCTATCTATTCCAGGGGTCTTTAAACTTGACAGCTTTAAGACTTGTGGACTTCCAACTCCCAGAATTCTTCCTCCAGTCATATTAGCTCAGGGATTCTGGGAATTGAAGCCCACAAATCTTAAACTTGCCAAGTTTGAAGACCCCTTGTTCTAAGATAAGGGGTCAAACTATTTTCCAAAGCACCTGAAGGCCAGTCAAGGAATAATGGATGGATTGATCCATTGATCCAGGAAATATTCAACCTGAAAATAAGGAGAGATTCTCCGACAGGGAGAACAATCAACCCATGGAACAGAAGTTGCCTTCAGAAGTTGTGGGAGCTTCATCCCTGGAGGCTTTCAAGAAGAGACTGGACTGCCATCTGTCAGAAATGGGGTAGGGTCTCCTGCTTGGGTGGGGGGTTGGACTAGATGACCTACAAGATCCTTTCCAACTGGGGGTAATCTGTTATTCTATGACTTCTATGAATGGGTTGCTTCTTTGCTGCAATCGCTCATATTTGGCTTAGCTGGGGAGATATTTCCCTGGCTGTATTATGACCATATCCACTCTCTGCCTCAAAGGGTGCCTTGCAACACGTCCCTGGACTACCAAACCAATGGAAACTAGTCCTGTGTAGAGCTTGGAGGAAGATTCTGACAGTGGATCCCACAAAGAACCAAGGAGGCAGCCATCAGGCTCACAAAGTGAGGCGGGTATGGATAGTATCTTCTGATCCTCCATCTACCATGGTTACAAGGTCTAGTAATGTAGTCCAAAGGCAAGTAGGGAAATAAGACAGACCAAACATTTGGTGTGAGCTTTTGTCAATGTCTTCAACTTTTATTTCATTTGATCGCTTCAGAGAATACAAAATGCTTACATCGCAAAAGGAAAAGAGTTCCTGGCTATGGCGCACTGATTGTCATCCCAACGTTTGCTGACCCTCCTTGGTCCTTGGGAAGTAGGATTCTTTCGAAAGCCTCCCCACCATCGTTGGACACGGTGGACTTTCAGGCCAAAAGTCATTCCCCACCCTTCAAATCCAACCGGGCTTTCCCAAAAGACCCTTCTGGTTCCTATGAAAGGTTAGAGGAAGACCTTTGCAAATCACACCTGGGTTCTTCTAGGGCAGCCTCTCCAAACTTGGTGGTTTTTAAAGGCTTGTGGACTGGCTGAAGCATTCTAGGAGTTGAAGCCCACAAGTTGCCAAGTTTGGAGAGCCTGTTCTAACGGGGGCACAAAAAAGGAAGAGGCCATGCCCCCTGCCTTCCCGCATGGCTCAAGGCCAAGCTGGTTGGCTCTACAAGCCAGCTCCTCTTAGAAGAACCGATGGGTAGGCAAAAATTTTAAAAAGAGTTGTGGTGTGCAAGGAGGAGAAAGCTGCCCATCTTGCCTTGAGGGTCAATATTCAATCCATTCAATCCATTCCCACAACACAGTTGCTTCTCTGGTCTCATTGATGCAAAGGGAAGATTCCTCCAAAACAGGGGTCTCCAACCTGGGCCATTTTAAGCCTGGAGGACTTCAACTCCCTGGGAATTCTGGGAGTTGAAGTCCTCCAGGCTAAAAGTGGCCCAGGTTGGAGACCCCTGCTCCAACAGGAACGGTGGTTTGTGTGCGTGGAGGCAATGTAGTGTGGTACGTGTGCTTGCATCTCTACTTCTCTTGCATTCTCAAAGCACAGCCTATCCCCACAACCTTCAGAGGCCACTGTTTTAAAAAAGACCAGCAGGTTAAACGTGTTCACATGTTTTAATATTGCACCTGACCAAAAAGCTGAACACACGACAGATTTTCCCCACCTTCAGTCCGTGCATCTCCATCAAGAGCGATAGGACTTGCACGAGTCTTTCAAGACTCCTCTTGGAACTCTACATTTCAGGAACAGTTAGCAGAATATCCCCCCCAATTTAGATGACACCCCCACCCTTGTTCATCGTTATTATACAGCAACGGCATGAATTCAAATCTCACAAAATAAACAATAAGACATAATAGCCCACACATGCATACAAACTCAAGCCCAAGTGATTACTATATCAATACAGGAGATCATTGCGTATTTCAACATTACATTATTTGGCTCATATTCTCCTGCGGTTGGAAGTATAGAGTTTGGGTTGTTGTTGTTTAAGTTAAGCCTACCTCTTTCCATCACCAACAAGATTAAGACAGAGACAGGGGTCAGATAGGAAGGGAATGTTTTAAAAATGCCAAATAAATACAAGAAATCTGTTAAGGTGTTGTGTTTCTCACACACACTGATATGAACAGAGAAATACCTGCACCCAAAGGACTAATTAGGTAAGCTGGAAAACTGCAGAGTTTGGGATTCTGTATTCTACAGCCGCATTTCTCAACCTTAGCACCTTTAAAATTGTTAAACCAATTAAACCTTAAAGCCACCGTGGGTGAGAAAACTGAACTGCTATTCAAGTACCATCTGTCCGATGTGAACCTTTGTAGAACTTTTAAACTATTACTACTACTACAATAATAATAATATTAATAACACCAGCCCATTCAAAAGTATCTTCCTCAGGGTGTGATTTCGGCAATGAACACCCAACTAAAACTAGTAGCAACTGAATTAACTGATTGTAACAGTGATGTAAACACCAGAATTAGTTCTGGAGTTCTATTTGTCACCAATGTAAAATGAAAACATTCCCACTGTGTTCAAGAACCATATGAGGAGGCCAAATTTCTATAGTTCCCTGATGAAAATGCAACAGAGGGACTACAGAAAATTCAAAACGGGCATTTGTCCCCAACTGAACACAGATCACAGGTGATTTCCTCAAATAAATCCCTTCCAGATGCATTGGATATTCCTACTCCCAATCTCCTAGCCCAGCCAAAAGACCAATACACCTGGAAAACACCAGGTTGGAAAGAAGTGATGTTCTGACTCATCACATGATGTCATCTTAAACAGACGACCTCTTTGCATTTCCTAATTTTTTCCACAATGAACAGTCTGGCCTAAAATTACACCTTTTAGGCATGGGGGATGTTCGTAGGAGCTATAGTTTCTTAAGAGTGGGTCTTCTCAATGTGTTAGGAGCCCCCTCAAACCACAACAGATAATATTCAACTTAATGGAAGACAAAAGAAAGCACAGCAGTGCTCATTCAGCCTTCCGTTTTCAGAAGCAGAGGTACCAAAGTCTGCATCCATGCTTTTGAGAAGTAACTCTCCCTCTTCCAAAAGATATCCAAATGTTTGAACCATCCCATTTCTTTCTGAAAGCTCTAACTGATAATATAAGTTATGCAGCAAAAACGGTATTTAAAAATAAAGCAAACTACAACCAGAGGGGGGGAAAATAACAACACTCCAGCACCTGCTTAAGACATGAGGTAGGTGCACAAGGAGGGAAGAGGTGTTGGGAGCCCCATCGTGGTGTTGGCCCAACCTACAGCCAACCTCCTGTTTTTACAGTCCAGGAATGTGTCAGCAGGTAATGCCAGGTGAGATGCTTTAATCCACCCCCAAATCAGACCCAGCATCCATTTCCTAGAAGGATGAACCATAACACCTTGTGGGAAAAGGTTTCTGCGTGAGCTCAGATGAGTCTGTTTAAACAGAACGCATGAAAAGACGCAGAACCCAGCATGAAGATCCTGGGAAGACTGAATTACAGGGGTCCCCAAGCCCCCCAGGCCACGGCCCATTCGGAACCGGGCTGTGCAAGTGTCAGGCACGCAATTCACGCACGCAGCTCCACTTGTGCAAACGGTGCGTCAAGCTCCATTTGTGTGAAGCTCCAAAAACGGAGCTGCGGGTGTGCGCTCCTGTTGCTTGCACAGAGCCATTTCCTCTCTCCCACCCCCCAGACCAGAAAGCCAGAAAGGCCGGGGAAAACAACTGATTGGGGAGACATTTCGTCTTAGCATTTAAATGATCTCTGCCCTTTCCAGCCGTTTTTGCTCTTTCCTGTAATACTCGTGGACTGAAAGAAGCCTTTTATTCTCCTAGGAAATCTGACCGTTTCCAAAAGTGCAAGGTCACCCAGCCGGCCAGAGAAGGTAGGCAAGGAATCCGGACCTCAACGTCACTTGTCCAAAAGGTTAAGAGCTGTGCAGGCGGTTGGCAGTCCTGTATACAGAGTCTCAACAAGATTGGAGTGTGTTATTCTCCATGATTCAGGTCATGCCCACTTCCCTACCAAATAAATGCAGCAACACAGCATGGGAGAGTGGTAAAAAGTGCATTCCCCCCCCCCCTCTTTCAAAAAAGGAGACATCAAGTGAATATGATCCCCGCTGCGAACAGGTTCAAATCTCAAGGAAAATATAAACGGGATCTTTGATCTATTTTCAGGAGGTAAAAATGTGAGTATCTGGCCTCATCAGCTCAGCAAATACGCAACATCATTCCCCCCCCCCCCGCCCACCCCCAGTAAAGGCACATGGCAGCAGTTCTTCACAGCTGAAAAGTCAACCTGTGGCCAGCAAACTGAATTTCCCCAGCACGAGTCAGTTCGAGAACGGATCACGTTCTCGGTTCTTCTGGCTGGACGCGGAGATTGTCCCAGCAAGGATTTAAACAGTCGATTGTCTTTTTTAGAGAACCAGATTTCCACTTTCAAACATAGTCAAAGGAGAGATGTTTGCAGAAGGAAGATCCATACCACGTGGAGTCCCACGACTGTAGTTAGAATGGCAGGTGATTGAACGACAAAAAAAAAGGCATCACTAGGAGTGAAGGATTTCATTGGTCATCTGTGCAACGCGAAAACAACAACGAGGATCGACTCTGAACCTCCAAGAGATGTAACTGCACTCAAAGTTGTGAATTTAGCTCACCTGCGTATTGAACAGCCACTCCCCAACAGGTGCACCCTAGGTGGGGTGAGCCAGGTGGGCTGCAGATTATGACATTTGAAATCTAGCCCAAGTGGATGGAGGGTATGAATTTGAGAGAAGCTGGTCCATGTGCCCCCTTACGCGCATCTCCCCTGCCCTCCCACCAGGACAGAACAAATGAATGAACATAGGGACAAGGGGCACCTGATGGGGGGCAAAGGAGAGGAGGAGGTGGAGAAAGTGGAACAAGGCTTATCTCGTGGTTTACAAAGGCTCAGAAAAAGTGCGTTGTTCCTCAAAGGATTCAATAAAAGGAAGGCAGCTTTGCCTTCATTCTGCAGAGCTGGAAGGCGTGACTGCTGGGCGTAGCTAAAGCACTTTTTCAGATTCAGGGGTTCATTGGCAAAAGGAGGGGGGAAAAAACATGTGGCTTTGAAAGTAGAAAGCTAGAAAATTAAGTCCTGGAGAAAGTGGAATTCAAAGCCAAGGAAATGGGAATTTTCCCTTAACAATTGTTTGGACGATCTCACCTGTCTCATAAGGAGAAAGAAAAAAAACTGGTTTTGCAAAAAATGGAGAGCAAATGATGGAAAGCTTTAGGAAAAATTACAAAGACTCCCCTTTAAAAAGCCAGCAAAAACTCTTTTAAACTATCAGGCTTCCCGGGGTTGTACAAAGAAAAGAAAATAACAGAAACGGTCTGTAGCCTACTCAATTGTCTCTTATACTCTCAGGTAAGACTATAACCCAAATCCTAGCCAACGTTTGCCGAGAACATGGTTTAGGATAGGAATTAAATTCGGATAAAAAGAACTTAAAATGCACATTGTAAGAGAAGACTTAGGTTTCAAATTGAGAATTACTCCAGAAACAGTCCTCTCAGCTTCTTTGGAGGACAAACAAAACAAAATAAATAATCTTCCATTTGGTTATCATTTCTTTTCCTGGTACATGCACATTTGACATGATGTTGAGATGCTCCATTCATCTTTGATCAAGGTAAAAACAGGGTCTTTTCCACAAAGTTCCCTGTGGGATTAACTGGCTTAAGGATACATGTTTACCCAAAGAGTTTTAGACTGGGAAATGCGCTGGTCCAGTGAAAGTGGCTGCAGAACAAATTCAAGGTCTCCATCATCGGTTACTGGAGCTCTGAGGAGAAGGCTTTCTACGAGTCAGGAAGGTTCCACCCCAGCAAGAGTGTTGAGCATGATGGATGAAGTAGAGCAGAGGTCTCCAAACTTGGCCACTTTAAGACTTGTGGACTTCAACTCCCAGAATTCTCCAGCCAGCTATGCTGGCTGGAGAATTCTGGGAGTTGAAGTCCACAAGTCTTAAAGTGGCCAAGTTTGGGGACCCCTGAAGTAGAGTAGGTTCTGTTTCGTGGAGTCCGTTTGCACGTTCTTGGGGGAAAAGCCACCTACTGGAAGGAAGCCACGATAGAAACACATTTAGGGTTTCGGCTTCCCCTGTTTGGAAGGAAAGGGGGCCGACGCAAATGGGTCAGTGGTGGGCAGTTCTTTAGTCCTGGAAGAAATAGAGGCGATAGAGACCGACCCGGCTATCACCTGCTTGTTGGTCTGAGATACAACTTTGTATGCCGCGATGGGTTGGGCATCGGCCCCGTGCCCGCCTTCTGGACTGTAGTGGCGGGAGTACTTCGCTAAGGACCGTGGGTGGAAAGGCGGGCTGGTCTTGGATGCCAAGAAGCCTTCCTGGAGGCCCACGTGCCTTTGGAGTGCATCATGGGTAACGGGGCCCAGTTCTCCAGAGGCGCCGCCTTTGGGAGGGTGGGCCTCTGGGCCATCAACTGTTGCTCTCGAGGGCCGAAGCGATGAGGCCCCCGAATACTGGCCTTGGGGAGGACGGGAGCCATGGGTTCCCACGTCCAGGTTCTGGAGTGTAGGGCCACGTGGGTACTGAGCAACTTCAGCGGAGCCCAGGAACGGCCCGGTGGCCGGAGGTTCTTTCACGACACTGTGAGCCGCCAGCTCCTCCTGGCTCTTCCTCTTGGTGAAGGGTGCTCTGAGGAACACGTCGCTGTCATCCAGCTGCTTAGAGAAGACTTGGCTTTTGGAGAGAAACGGGGCCTTCGTGAAAATGTCCAACTCATCGCAGTAGCTTCTAGAGCTTCGGAAAGGGGCCGTGGAAAACACGTCAGTGTCTCCTTCGGGCATTTCCGCGGGCCGTGGTGGGAAGGCGTTGAACAGAGGTGGCCCTGGAGATGGTTGGAGGCTCAAGTCCTTCTGGGAACCCTTCTCCCTTTCCTGGAGAGGGGGGTTCATTTTGCAAGCCTCCTCTTCCTCTTCCGAGTCCATCAGCAGAGGTCTGGATCCGCTGCAGTCCAAGAGGTCTCCCTCGTGGTCGGTCCCTTCGCCTTCGCTGCTGCTGTGGAAGGAGCTGTTGCTGGAGAGGCCGCCCCGCCCAAAGAAGTCAGTTTCTCCTCCGAGTGGACTGGGCTGCGGACTGTTCAACGGCAAGCCAGGGGTGGGCCCAGGCCTTCGGTCTTGCTCAGGGCCGGCCATGAAATACGCAGCCGGCTTCCCCTGCGGTCCTGCAAAGTGTAAAACAAGAGCATTACTGGCTACTCTTCGGATAGGCCAGCTAAAACTAAAACCACAGAGGTGTAATGGCATGGGATTTAAAACCAGCAGCACGCATGTTGGGAAGAGGAGGGGAGGAGAGATGGGAGGGAGAAATATGTTTAAAATAATAAAAATAAAAATCATACAAGAGTGAAGCCAGGTTAAGTTACAACCAACGTACACAACTGGGCATTACTTCACGTTTCAAAGTTCTACAAAATGTGGGTTAGAGAGAGATGAAAGGTGTTAATCAAACAGACATACAAGCCTCATTCAAGACTTGGGAGGATGAGGGTGATAAGGAGGAAATGGTTGTCCCAGACATCACTTGACACAGGGCGAGCTGTGTTTCCAAGGAACCCGGAGTTCTAGATCTCGGGATCCCCAAGGGGGAAAATGAGGAGATCCATTTCTTCTCCGTTCTCAATTCTTCTCAAACTCTAAAGCAGAGGTCTCCAAACTTGGCAACTTTAAGACGTGTGGACTTCAACTCCCAGAATTCTGGGAGTTGGAAGTCTACACGTCTTAAGGTTGCCAAGTTTGGAGACCTCTGCTCTAAAGTGAGCTCAGGTGATGCATTTCTGCTGTCTTCCCACAGGTTCCCTTGCTTTTCTGTCTTTTGATCTGATGGTCTACCTCAAGGGTCTTCAAACGTGGCAAATTTAAGTCTTGTGGGCTTCCACTCCCAGAATCCCTGAGCTAACGTGACTGGAGGGGAATTCTGGGAGTTGAAGTCCACAAGACTTAAAGCTGTCCAGTTTGAAGGCCCCTGGTCTACCTCCTGCCTCCTGCCTAGGAAAATAAAGAGAAGTTTCAAAATAAAAGGTGTGCTAGCTTGCTTTAATCAAATCCTGCTTCCTTGGGGGGGGCGGGGGGGCAAATGTTTTAAATCTCATCAGTGTTAAAATGAGAAAGCTTTAGCAACCATCTCCAAGCGGAGGCCAACTGGAACGCCTCCTAAGAGCTCTTGAAGGATCAAATCTACCCATTCCAAGCTGTTACTGATCTTGGTCGGTGGAGGAATGGGGATCAACCACGTGCCTCTTTGGGCTTGCCAGCTTTCTCAAAGAGGCAAAAATACCTCTTAACTAAAAGGGACAGCAAGTCTATTACGACCCTAGTTTGCTAGTGACAACGAACAGGGCCAGCGCCAGCAGGGCTGGTTCAGTCCAATCCAAAGCCCGCAGAACCTGCCCGCCTGGCGCCAACCAGCCAAGCTATCCAAACAAGCAGGGGGAAAAAATTGACCTTGCTACACACATGGAAGAGATCAGATGAATCACACACACAGTTATTAGAACACAAGAGCGCTTACCTTCCGAGAAAAAGTAGCAGGTTACAATGTTAGCGGGAGGGCAGGAAAAAGGCATGTAAAAACTAAATTTCAGAGAGCCCAAGGCCTTCACGTTTACCACTATCCACAGAAATTATGGGACACAATGACGGGTTCCAGCTCAAATTCGGAGGGAGGGGAAAGAAGAATTTCTGCTAACTGGGGGAAGGCAGAAGATCGCGGTTCACCAGCGGGCATTGGCCAATTTCTGGCGGACCAGCTGAGCTAATAGTGGCGTTGGGACCTTCTGGAGATGGTAGGGATGTTCATCAGGTCCACAGAAGCTCTGCAGTGCTCTCTAAGCAAAAACGAACACTCTGCCTCACTCCTAAAGCCTCCACTGTGAAGACAGAGTCTACCCTCTTTATACATTTAACAAAAGTCTGGAATAAAAGGATTTCTAGGTCAGTTTATACAAATGTCTTTGAGCTTCCATAAGACACTTCTTAGGCAAGGCCATCGATTTTGAGCTGCTTCTCGTGATCAAAGATGGGACTCATAGGACAAGGTATGGGCATTTTATTGACAGAGCATTCAAGCCTAAGTTACATGATGAAATAAAAGGCCTGCTAGGTGAGAGGCAAAAATTTCCCTGGTGCGATGCTTAAAATTCTTGACTGTTGATCTGTAGTTCTCAGCCATCCCGTCTCTCCATTTTTAACAATTTTTTAAAATCAAATTTCAGCTGTTTGGAATTCTGTAAGCAGGAACTAAAGTCCTAGAATTAGCTTAAGTATAGGATCTTTTCACCAGTTTAACCCGCAAACACCCCTGCAACCTCGTGCCAACCAGAGTTCTTGGTGGGGTGCACCAATATGGCCCTGAAAATCTCTACAGCAGGAAGGGCCAATATTTTTGTGCTCAAGGCCATTGTTTTAATCGGGGGGGGGGGAGTCAAGGGCTAAACGTGTGAAAGGACCGGTGCCATATCAAGCAATAAGCAAGCCAGAATTTGGGGTTTTCCTCCCAATGGTTGGAGAACTTAAAGGGCTTCGTTGTTTCAACCAGGTTAATTTTATTTGGGGGGTTCACTCAACAGAACAGTCAACTCTGCCATTGATTTTTGGCAGCGATAATAGCTGGGTAGAAGGAGAAGTCCTAGATTACATTGCTCTACAACACGGGTATCCAACACCTTGGCAACTTTAAGACGTGTGGACTTCAACTCCCAGAATTTCCCAGCGAGCTAGGAAATTCTGGGAGTCTTGAAGTTGCCAAGGTTGGACCACTGTACAACAAGAGCATCGTAGAAGCTGATGCTTCACTTCTCCCCGTTTTCTTTAAGCCACACCAATGTTTACAAGTTGGGTTTTATTTATTTTATTTTTTAGCCTGAGCATCATGGAAAACAACTTTCTCCACCACACAAATTGGAGCATCAGTCTGGCCATACTGCTGAAATGAGATATGGGTAGAATTTGTCAAGGTGACTGTCTTCTGTGGTTCTTTTCTAGGATGACTTAAAGACAACCTGGCTGCAATCAATGTTATCCATAGAGCTGTTTCCAAAAATCATCTCTTGAGCAGTCCAGAGGCTGGCCATTTTCCGTTCCTCTTGCCCTTGGTTCTTCTCTGGGAATTCTTTTCTGCGATGGGACTTCTTGTGTCTGTTTCCAAGACCTTCCCCTCCCACCCCTTTGCCAGAAGATGTGGGCCTCTCTTCTCTTCATCCATAGTTGCACCTGGAGTTCCGGAGAGTGGATTTCATTTCCCAGACATTCTGCTCTCAACTTCCAGAAGCCTGGAGCAAAAACTTTCTCAACTATTCTGGAGGTCTTTCACAGGTAGGGAAAAAAAAAACAATGAAACGCAACTCTCTGATTTTTCTGATTGACAGTACTCAATCAAGTTTAGATACCGGACAGGGTGGAAATCAAATTGAGATACTCTGGCAAATGTTTGGACTAGTCCAGTGGATTGTTAGCTATAGTATCAGGAACGTTCTGCCTTAGAGCCCAGGTTACTTGGCTGGCCTCTGCACCTTCACTTGGGAACACGGAGGAAACATTGCTACACTGACACCGACGACAAAAATGTCTTAATGACAGCAATATGAATCTAGAAGACACCTGGAACTTGGAAGTTGCAAAGTATGTTTTCTGGAAACCTGGCGTATGTGGGTATGGGTGTGCAGGATTATACTGCTCCCAAATTCTCAGCACCCTTCCTGCAACGCTACTCTGTCCCAACTTCCAGCAGTGCCCAGTCCATCAGGCCTCCTGTTCTTGTCCATCCTTCATGGCCAAGTGATGTTCAGGGCAGGGCAACGCCTCTAGCTCCCTAGAGAGCTGGCATTCAAAACTCTTTGGCACCTGCAAGTTAAGTCTGCAAAGTCTTTCAACTAAAAGGGTTTAGCCACTCAGAAACAAATAAACAAAACGCAGCGGCTCATCTTTCAGCATGGCATAGGTCATCAGTACCCCCAAATAGAATAAGCAGGAGAGTTCCCCATGTGAAAGTTGTATTAGAAGTTGGAATGCTGTAGGCATGAACCATGATTCCTATAGCCCCAGCAGAAGGTAATATTTGTAGCTCGAGGTTGAACTATGGTGGTCTCCGAGCTTGGGGGTTTGGCTTGCAGATGTTTCACGGCCCAACTAACAAACTACCTGTTGATGTTACCTGAGTAATGAAACATTTGCAGGAAAACATCCACGATGCTCAGAGAGCCCCAAGGACTCCATGATTAATATAGCGTATCGTCTCGAGCTCCTTGGCTTTGAAAAAGGCATTAAAAAATGATCACACACGTATGCACACATGTGTTACATCTGCTTACCAATGCACAAAGTCCGAGTTAGAAATGTGTTAATTTCCTTCTTCCTCCTCTGTCATCCTTAGTCACAGCTCAATCCCAGCCCTGCCATTTTTATCTCTAATTAGAATGGGATCAAATTTGCAGGACAGCTGGGACATTGTGATTGTAAGTTGGGGGCTCTGTGTTTAGAAGAAGACGCCTGGCCCTCTTTGCTCATCCCTGGTGCTCTGTGGATAAGGGAACCGGGTCCAATCCAGACAGCAGAACAGGGAAGAACCATTTCAGGTGGGATACTTGTGCGATGTCCAGCACACTGCAGGATGCAGCTGAGTGACTGGCTACCTCGTCTCCATTCCTGAGATCTTTACAAAATGCTCATCTACTCCTGCCGGGCACATCTCCAATTTTCTGGGTGATCCAGAGAAGGCCCATGTGGCTCCACCTGAACAGGTTGCTGCGATTTATACAGCATCCGTTTATTGTCATGGATCAGTGATCTACTGCAGGGGTATACAGTAGATCAGGGGTCTCCACCCTTGGCGACTTTAAGCCTGGTGGACTTCAGCTTCCAGAATTCCCCAGCCAGCAAAGCTTGCTCTCTTGTAATGCCTTCCTCTGCAGTCTCTCCACTTTAGCTGGTAAGAGAAAAAGAAACAGACACGGCTGGCTGGGGAATCCTGGGAGTTGAAGTCCCCCAGGCTTAAAGGGGTCAAGGTTGGAGACCCCTGATCTACTATATAGGAACTAGAGATAATTCCGGTACAGGAATCCCTGCAGTCAATCCCTGTCAGTCATTCTTCAGATCTCACCTCTGGAATTGGGAGTCAGGAGAAATCTTTGCCGTGGTCGTCAGGAGGGGCAGAAAAATTAAAATCCATCCTCACTCATGGTCTGGTAAGGACCAGAATGGCCATTGGTTGGCCTCACACGAAGGAGGAACATCATTAACAAGGCCAAAACGTCGTAACAATCTACTTCCCAGGATGCAAAATGAAGGAGTCCCAGGAACTATTATAATGAAATGCTACGTTCAGCTTTTGATAACCAGTGATCTACCTTTATTATCTCTCTTCCTTTTGTTTCTCTGCTCTCAGGGACTATCAGCAAATCTCTTTTGGGCAGGAAAGGTTAAAAATAAATAAATCAGATTGTGTCCTTTTGATCAATAAATACTACTTTCACATGGAATAATAAGAGAGCATGATAAAGCGTGGCCAAGATTTTCAGCCCATTTTGGGCCAAGAGAACCACGTATTGGTGCCTTAGATCCAGGGTCTCCAACCTTGGGCAATTTTAAGACTTGTGGACTTCAACTCCCAGAGTTCCTCAGCCAGCAAGCTGGCTGAGGAACTCTGGGAGTTGAAGTCCACAAGTCTTAAAATTGCCCAAGGTTGGAGACCCCTGCCTTAGATCTAGATACATCAATGGAAACATTAAGGCAGAGCAACAACTCTCAGCCCCTGAGTTGGATCTCCCTTTGGACAAGGAAACCAGCCTTTCGCAGCTTCTAGCAATGAGCCAACAATCCACCATTCCCAAGTCAACCTTATCATGATTTATTACTGAAGTATTTCCATGAAGACTAGTCAGTGTTTAATTTACGATACTCAGATAATTGGAGGAGTCATTCTTGGGTGGGTAGGACAAAGACCCACCCCATTCATATTGGTTAGTTCACAGCACTATCCTCACGCAACCAGAGGCTTCAGTAAAACTCCTTCCAAAGCACTTCAACAAGTTAATTAAACTTAAAATGTTAAAACATTCTTTTTTAAAAGTACTTTAATTCACAGGGGTTTTTGTTTTTTTGTTTTGGTTTCTAATATACAGCAGGTGGCTACTTTGTTTAAAAAAATCCATTCTTTTTTCCATATATTTTCAGTAATCATCTGACTATACAATAACGTTCTATCTAAAGCTTTGTCCACGTGATCCAACTCCAGTTGCCTGCACTTCAGGAATCAAAGAGTCAAGACAAAGAATCAAAGAGTCTGCCCCAAAATGTAAAGAACTATTGACAATTTTTGCTAAGATCATTTTCATAGTTTTGGTCAGGGAAATCAGGAAAGTGCAGCAAAACGACCTATGGACACACACATCACACAGAAGCAGGAACTTGTCTTATAATAAAGGGCATCAGCAAGTAGATTTTAGAAAGATTCAAGAGAGGATTGACATGACAGTGAGATTCTATTTACAGAATTTGTTGAGCTAACTTCTGGAGATTTTGTATGGGGTTCGTGGGAAAGCTGGAGAAAAATACTCAGGGGTTACATCAGAAGGTCTTTCAATCTTGTAGGAGAGGCTGATACACCTAAAAATTGAGCCATTCGTACACTCACGGGTGGGGAAACTGCACTTTTTGAACCACTACAATACATTTGCACGTACACAAAGTTAGCGTTAAGCTAATGATTATTTCACTATGGAGTTAAAGAGTCATCCTTCCTTTCCAGAAGGACGGACATCTTGGAAAGGACCATTAATTTTGGACTTGAAGATCAGAAGCCAATGAAAACAAGTTTACTATAGCCAGCAGTTTGATGAAACTGAGCATACCAACGTGAAAATAAAAGATTAAAAACTGTCGAGATACACCTAAGCTGGAAAGCACTCCCTGCAAACTGAAAGGCAAGGAGTTCATGCTACTTCTATAAAGACAGAAGGATCTAACTCAGGGGTCTCCAACCTTGGCCACTTTAAGACTTGTGGACTTCAACTCCCAGAATTCCTCAGCCAGCAAAGCTGGCTGAGGAATTCTGGGAGTTGAAGTCCACAAGTCTTAAAGTGGCCAAGGTGGAGACCCCTGATCTAACTGAAAAAGCAGTCTATCTATCTGGAAGGGGAGGAAATGGCTTCCTGTTATCGTGTTAATACGCTATGCAAGTACAGAGAGGGATTGCAAAGACTTGAGAAAGGAAAACAGAACAAAGCATCAGTCTTACCTTCAAGAAAATCTGACATGTTGCATACAATTTATACAATCCCTCAAGAGACCCACAACCCTCGTCGCCATGGCTTTCCCTTCCCCTCCTAACGGTAGTTCGTCCCAACAGAAAAGAAGTTAGCCATGCTGTTTGACACAAGAGTAGGGTTCACATTTTGCGTAGAATAATTTTTTTTCCGCAGCTTTAGTATCTTTATTGATTGATTGGTTTATTTTAAGCACAGTCCATTCCTAAGCAGGTTGCAAAAACAGGAGTATACGGAGCAAATACGGTCGTCTTTCAAGGGCTGGAAATGTCTTTATAGCTAACCGTCAGGCCTCGAACCCAATGCTGCCTTTAGAAGGCACTCTGTCCAGGCCCCAATCCATGATAGGGATCCCTAACACGGCTCCCCATGCACTGGAGGAGGCTTCACTGCCCTTTAGCCTCCCAGCTCTGGTTTGATTGGATTTGTTTTGTTTTTAAAATCAAGAGAAAGAAAAAGTTTGACAGACAATTTTAGTTAGCATTATTTAGGCAGATTAGTCGTATGTATTTCTAGCAAGGATCATACACAGATTACATGGTTGTTGTCGTTTTCTTTTTTTTCTTTTTTTTACAATTATAGTGTTGGTGGCACTAAACGGACAAATCGTAGCAAAGTGATTAATACAGGGCAGCGCTCCCTTAAAAGATAGCAGAGAATTGCACGAGAAAACTGTTCACAGGCTGCATCATGGCTCTGCTAGAAAGACAGGTAAAATCCCAGCAGAGGGTACAATTTCAGAGCAGGGTCCTTTTCCACTGGGCATTATTTCAAACAAAACATAAGCAGAAAACCATTCAACAACTAAAGTTTAGCTCTGTTAGGAGATGAGAGAGAGAGAGAGAGAGAGAGAGAGAGAGAGAGAGGAGGGAGGGAGGGAGGGAGGGAGAGAGAGAGAGAGAGAGAGAGAGAGAGAGAGAACAAAAAGGAGTTTAGGTGCGTTACAGAAGCCGCCTGTTACTGAGTAATCGCTACAGGTCTATCAGCTGATCCACTAGCAGGAGAGACCTGGCTAGGTTGGGAAGACTGGATTCAGAGCTCCCACTGTTGTTTCTAGAATGCCCACCTGAAAGTGTGAGAGACAGGAATTTAGTATCCGGCAAAAGACACAGGGGTTAAAAAGCAAAATGTTAGCTTTGTTTTAAAAAGTAAAAAAAATTAAGAGAAAGACGTCTATGCACAAAGAAAGGAGAAGAGCCAGATAAAACTGGAGGGACCTCGATCTACATCAGAGGTCTCCAACCTTGGCCACTTGTGGACTTCAACTCCCAGAGTTCCTCAGCCAGCCATGAATGATAGAGTTGGAAGAGACCAGAGGGGTCATCTAAGTCAGAGGTCTCCAACCTTGGCCACTTGTGGACTTCAACTCCCAGAGTTCCTCAGCCAGCCATGAATGATAGAGTTGGAAGAGACCAGAGGGGTCATCTAAGTCAGGGGTCTCCAACCTTGGCCCCTTTAAGACTTGTGGACTTCAACTCCCAGAGTTCCTCAGCCAGTCGTGAATGATAGAGTTGGAAGAGACCAGAAGGGTCATCTAAGTCAGGGGTCTCCAACCTTGGCCCCTTTAAGACTTGTGGACTTCAACTCCCAGAGTTCCTCAGCCAGCAAAGTCCACAAGCCTTAAAGTGGCCAAGGTTGGGGACCTCTGTTCTAGGAGGTATCTATCCAAGCTTTGGCTCCCTTAGAATTGCTGCCTGGAGGGAGAACTTTTGCAGAGGTTCTCCGACATTGAGGCCAAAGAGGGATTTCCAAATGTCAAGCCGTCAATCAAAGTAGCCCGAAGCAACAGAACTCAACATCAGAAGCAAGAGGAGGAACCGGAGGCTGGACCTGCAACTTCTTCCTCCTTTTAACTGGTTTAACTAAGCAATTTAACTGGTTCTTCTGGCTCAGTCATCCCCTCCGGGCATTACCATTAAGCAGGGCGGGATGGATCTTGGCTTTGCCCAAAGGACCCTTGATGGCTTTGGACTTCTTCCTCTCAGAGGAAAGAACAGAAACAAAATTGAGAATCTGGAGTGAGGATAATGGGGGAATCCAACGGGTCTCCTCCACTCGTCCTTTTATGACAAAAGATCCCCCACGGTGAATCCCTCCGATGATAAGACTCCTTCAATGTTCTACCTGAAGCACCTAGGAAGGGAATTCATACTCTGGACCTCCCACCAAAGCTCAGCAGCTGGGATTCGGGTCAGCAGAGATTTAGCGCAAAGGTCTGGTGGAAGCCAGATCTTTTGACTCTCAACCACTTGGTGGCAACACTGCTTTGGAGAATGGAAGAAGAACCCCACAAGTTATGTCAAGTAATAACCAAAAGGTGGGGTCCTGGAAACGTTAATCGCCTGGCAAGCACAGAAGGAAGGACAGCTGTGTTTTTTTTTAAAACTAGAGCAAAGCTCTTCAAACTTGGCAGCTTTAAGACTTGTGGACTTCCACTCCCAGAATTCCTGAGCTAACATGACTGGAGGAAGAATTCTAGGAGTGGAAGTCCACAAGTCTTAAAGCTGCCAAGTTTGAAGACCCCTGAACTAGAGTTTCAATGTAACAGTTTCCCTAAGTCCAAAAAGTCCAACTGTTAAAGCACTTGAGAATGGTCAATTCTACCTTTGCCCCATAAACAGGTTTGAGATCTGAAAATAACCTAGTCCTACCAGACGCTCTAAAGAACGTGAAACCAACAAATGCATCACAGAATTCTGGGTGTGCAGAAACAACTGCATACAAACACACTGCCACAAGGCTTCTCCCTTGAGATCTAGCTGCTTACCTTGTGAATTTTTGGATATTAACACAGGGATGGGGTCAAACTCATCTTCTGCCACTTTTTCAGAGCCCCCAGGGACATCAAAGCCTGATATCAGGTTAGTATCTTCTGCAGCATGATGGGTGGGGTGGGGTGGGGTGGAATTTTAAAAGGACGAAAAAGAGCAGAGAAAGCTGGTTAGAACCCACCAAAACAACATTTGCCGTATGTGTTTTGCTGCCAAGGAGGTGGGGGGGAGATAGGAAGGCAGAATGGCAAACGGCTAAAGCAAAGCGGGTGTTTGGAAAAACTGGGGAAAAGAGAGAAGCAGATGAATATGGAAATTATATGGGAGGGAAGCAGCAGCGGAAGTCGCTCCTCTGAGAGAAAATAGCCAAGTGGCACCAGAGGGTTAGCGGTGAGAACATTTCCACAGGGAGCCGAGTTGAGAGAATGCAGTGATAAAAAGGCTTGGATTCACATGCAGGTTAGACATCCTTTGTACAACGGATCTCACTCTGCTCCTCAAATACATGTGGAGATTTTATAACACAGGAGTTTCCCACCACAGGTTCTCCTTGTGAAGAGTGTCAACTCATAAAATATTCCTATGGTCTTTGTAGAGTTGCCAACGGAAAGGGAGGGGGGAAGGGGGTTTGAAAGAGCAGTGCGGCAGCTTGGAAATCGAAAGTGCATTCCATAAATGTTTTTCAAAGATAGTCACTAGGTGACTGAAGTTTCTGCCACGCAAAATCCTAACTGGAGAATGTGATTGATGACTCTTGGCTATGGATGTGTCCCATTGGAGAATATGAATTACGATACACCCAGGGGGTGGTGGTGGTGGAAAATCAGGGCCAAGGGTGACAATGAATGATGTGTCTTAGAGTCGGCTGTACCCAGGCAGCGCCGGACATGTTAACTCCCAATCAATCCTTTGGAAGTTTTGGAGTTTGGCTCAAGACTCACGATTTAATTGGGGGGAACTGCCGGAATCCTGACAGCCAGCAGCTGACTGGATACCCCATTCAAGATGCCACAAGTGCTTCCGCCTCGTTGCCAGTTCTTGATACCCTTGGAAGGGCACTGAAGCTTTGAGCAGAAATCGCTGACCAAGGAATATTCTTACACGCACATGCCTGCATTCCACCATGATTGATTCAGACCTTCCTTGGTTTTTGTTTTTTGTCTCTTCCTCCTCCAAATGAAACCCTAAAAAGGGGTGTGTTTTTTTTTACCTTTGTGAGTTTGGGATGAAACCGCTAAAGGAGCAAACTCGTCCAGGAGATCAGTGCCAGGGTTAGAAAGCAGAGAGCAATCAAGCAAGGAGTCATCCACAGTGATTGAATCTGGAACCAGGAGAAGAAGCAAAGAGTAGCAGAACACAGCACAGAGAAGAGCAAGGAAATGGCTGCTCCCTTGGCTAGGGACTGGTTTGCAACCCAGGGTCCTCTCTAGAGAGCTATCCTTTTAAAAAAAAATTAATAATGACCTGAACTGGGACTAAAGTGCCTCACTCGTGTTCTAGGTCAGGGGTCTCCAACCTTGGCAACTTTAAGACTTGTGGACTTCAACTCCTTGGGAAAGTTAAAAGTTGGAGTTGCCAAAGTTGGAGGTGTTCAACTGTTCTAGGTGAGGCTTTGATTGCACACCTGTGGCTGCCACTTTCTTTTTTGACCCTCCTATAGACACCCCTGGACACATACAGGGAAGTTATAAGCTATTTCAAGTTACAGAAACAAAGCTAAGGGAAGAAATCTTATTATCTAACTAATATTTCCTCCAATCCCTGAGTCAGAGAAATCCCAAACATCTGGAGAGAGAGGGGGAGCCCACAGAAACATCTAAAGGCGAACGAACACACACACACACACACACACACACACACAAAGGTGTTTATATAGACAAAGGATTCTGGTTTTCAAATCAGCCTCCTGGGAAATGCAGTGGTACTTGTTCTAATTTCGGGTGACTGGAATTCCTCTTAACTCGGGACAGATTCTAAGAGATTTATCGGCTCAAATGTAAGACCAGGGATAGTAGCAGCCGAATATTTTGCACCCGTTGTAGCTCCAGCATGCCAGGAAAGGTCTAGTTCTAGTAGCAGAACTTAGGATGGACTAAAGGTTAAAGCAAAAGGCTGCCAAGAAAGGAGCCAGGGCCATCTGGGAGTTATGTGCTGACTCTGTAGTCTTCAGAGTCTGGCAGCAGCGAGGCAGAGGAACAAGGGGAGCCTGTTCCCAGTGCCCATATGCGCAGAGCTGCCAGAAGGCAAGAACAGTTGAGACAAAAGGGCTTGGAGGTGATTGGCCCCTCCCATAAAGGAGGAGCAAAGGGACAGGATCCTTTGCAGGAAGCAACTTTGTTTGTTCCGGTTGGTTTAAAATCTGAAGCTCCGTGTTGGATTTGGGGGTCCGTTTGGCCTTGTTCAGCTAATGGGCAATTGTCGTTGGCAGCATTTCAAGAGAGATAAAGGTGGGTGCTTATCAGACTTATCCTGAAGGACTTTGGCAGACTTCCATGGGACTATTTACAAACTGTTGAGACTCGTTATGGGCTATAAATGACTAAAATTCACAGCCGTTGAAATAAAGAAAAAAGGTTTTGGGACCGTGTTTGTTAGTGTCTCAATAAGCCTTGGTCAGAACACTCCATTCCTTGAGTGACCCAGCCCAAGCCGCCTCACCAACCTGTTCTGCTCGAAGCCACCGAATCCGCCTGCAAGGATGGGAGCTGGGGCACAGGCGCTTCGAGGCCTGGTATGAGGCTCTCGGCGGTGAGCTCAGCTTTTCCTTCCCGAAGGCACAAAAGAAGTAGAGCAGAAACCAGGATTAGCAGAGGCAGGAGGAGAAAAGAAAGCAGCAGGCCGCGATGACCCCGACTCAAGAGGACCAGTTTCAGAATGTTTGAAAAGAGCCATAGTGGCACGGCGGCTAGAAAGCACAATTGCCGGCTGACTCTGCCCACTGCCAGCAGTTTGATCCTGACCGGCTCAAGGTTGACTTAGCCTTCCATCCTTCCGAGGTGGGTAAAATGAGGACCGAGATTGTTGGGGGCAAGAGGCTGACTCTGTAAACCGCTTAGAGAGGGCTGTAAACCATAGTGAAAGTGATATATAACTGCTAATGCTAAGTGCTGTTGTGATGGCACCATCAACAACCACCTGGGCCTATCTGCACAATGCCTAATCTGTTCCAGAATGCGCAGTTTCGAACACCTTGAAGGTAACTACACTCACAGTGGGGACATCTGCAACCTGTGTCGTGATCTGGACAAGCAGCAGTCCAAGAAAAGAGCTTGTTCAACTTCACTGGGTTGACAGGACTTCACTGAATGGAAACCACACAAAGGACTTTCCCCACTTGGTTCTGGGGTCATCCTCTTAAGGTCCATCAGACTAGGCCAGAGGTCCCCAAACTGGACCACTTTAAGACTTGTGGACTTCAACTCCCAGAATTCTCCAACCAGCTATGCTGGCTGAGGAATTCTGGGAGTTGAAGTCCACAAAGTGGCCAAGGTTGGAGACCCTTGATCGAGAACATGGAATAATAGGATTGGAAGGGTTCTTGGTGGTCTTTTAGTCCAGGGGTCTCCAACCTTGGCCACTTTGTGGACTTCAACTCCCAGAATTCCTCAGCCAGCTAGGAATTCTGGGAGTTGAAGTCCACAAGTCTTACAGTGGCCAAGGTTGGAGACCTCTGATCTATGTCTTCTTTCATGGAGTTACAATGTTTTTAACAATGCTGCTTTGCCTGGTTATATTATTCTTTCAGAAAAACGTTTACCGCCTTAATTTCCAACCTTTCTACCTGTGGTTTTGCTTTCTCAGACCTCGAGCCTCCTGGATTTGTGAGATTTTACCCGATTTCCTTGGGGAAAGAACGACGCATAGCCTTTTCCACACATCTCCCGGGGGGGGGCACCGTTTGGATGGACTGTATGTGTGCCTGTGTGCAAGTGTGCAGAGCATGCAATTTAAACAGGCTGACATGCAGGACAGGACAGGAGACAACAAAGAGGGTTCTAGGTTTTACCATTCATAGCATCGGAGGTGCTGCCGAAGGGGTCGGCCAGAGGCAGGATATTGGGGAGCAGGAGTGGAGGCTCGGGAGATTTGAGTCCCTCAATCAGTTTTTCTGGTGAGGAAGCGGGAAGGAGCAAGAAAGAGGAAAGAAGCAAAAAAGAAGTAAAGCAAAAACACAGTAACTCCAGCTGGCTGAGTTTAAGGGAGGCTGCTCAAGAGTCACGAGCAACTCCGGAAACGTCCTGTAGACTCGGTCAACATTTGTCCCAAAGGTGCTTGCTTTTTTTTTGTTTTCAAGAGGCAACTGGACTTTCTGGTTTTTTTCTTTGGAAGATATTTCACTTCACATCCAAGAAAGCTTCTTCGGCTCCAACTGGATGGTGGGGAACGGAAGAGTTTATAGCCCTTGCAGACAGCTGTTCATTTGCATCCTTTTAGAGGGTCATTGAGGCCACTTGGAGGGTTGTCTGTGTCCTCAGGGGGTCACCTGAGCAGTGCAAATGGATGTGTGAAGCCTTCCTGGGACAGCTGAAAGGACTGTGCTGTAGACTGGAGAAAGATGATGTTGTATTTCTTCTCTCTCTCTCTCTCTCTCTCTCTCACACACACACACACACACAAACAAAGAGCAGCCACTCTTTAGAAGATAGCAAAGCCCACATTTTGGACAGAGAGGGTCAAAGAGGCCATCTACATCAGAGGTCTCCAACCGTGGCAACTTTAAGACTTGTGGACTTCAATTCCCAGAATTCCTCAGCCAGCAAAGCTGGCTGAGGAATTCTGGGAGTTGAAGTCCACAAGTCTTAAAAGTTGCCACGGTTGGAGACCTCTGATCTACGTTAAGATTGAACAGCCCTGTCTCAACAGAGGGATACACCATCATCTAATTCCAGTCTATGACACAGTTCCTTTCAACTGTTCCAAGAAGGCTCTACACCTTATCATTTGCACCACTTAGGTGACCCCCTGAGGACATAGATAAACCTCCAAGTGGCCTCAATGGCTTTCTAGAAAAGAATGCAAATGACCAGCTGTCTGCAAGGAACAGCCTCTTGAAAAAACACCTTCGGGACAACCATGACCTGGATGGATTCTCCACAGACAGTTATCAACATTTATTGATTTTGACAGAAGAAAATAGTTGTAGCTCAGAGTTGAAATGAGGGGTCCTTCGTGCTCTCTCAGCTTGGTAGTTTTCTTGCAGACATTGCATTCAACCAACTAGGTCAGATCTTCAGTGCTGGCATGATGATCCTACTTGGGTAGCCTAGTAGACGCTCTCTTCTCACGCTGATGATGTGACCGAGCTGAGTAATGCAAGGTCTACAGTGAAACCAGCAAGCTGATGTATTGATTTAAATATCAAGGCAGGCATCTTTTAGTTAAGTCTAATTTCCTCTGGATTAAGTCCACTGCCCAGTGGGAAGCATAAACATTTATTTAGAAAAAAGACAAGAGACCACATTCTGATAATCCAGAGTCCTCCAAGTAGATGAATTTGTTTTAGGATCCAGTATGGGTCAGTGTAACCCAGGGTCTCCAAACTTGCCAACTTTAAGACTTGTGGACTTCAAGTCCACGAGTCTTAAAGTTGCCAAGTTTGGAGACCCCTGGTCTAACTTCTCTCTAAGCTAGAGAGAGATTTCCTGAAGATGGACTCCAGCATGAATCCAAAACTTCTGAAGACGAAACCTCTGGTCCC